>NW_024366591.1:14364497-14645271 GCF_014805655.1 Passer montanus
CGCCCCTCGCTCGCCTCCCGCCGCGTCCCGGCGGCCCCGGCTCCCCGCGGCCGCGCCTCTCCCGGCACTCCGCGCCCTGCCCCGCGCCGGGACGGCTCCCGATAAAAAAACGTCAGTTACCAGGAGTGGGGTTCGAACCCACGCGGACATGCGTCCATTGGATCTTAAGTCCAACGCCTTAACCACTCGGCCATCCTGGTGCAGATACCGGGACCTCTCGCAGCCGCTCCTACATTCATGGCCGCGCTCCCAACCGCCCCCCGGGCCGCCCGCGACCCCCGGGGCTGCCCCCTCACCCCCTCCCCGCCGCCGCCGCTCCCTCCCGCCTTTATTCCCAGCGCGGCGGGCGCCGAGCGCACGGGGAGGCGCGCGCGGGGGCGCTGGGCCGGGGGCAGCGGGTGCGAGGGCTGCGGGCCCGGGCAGGGCGCGCTCGGCCCCCTCAGGGCGGGCAGGGCCGTGGTGCCGGCGGGCGCGTCGGCCGTGAGCGGCAGTGGGGAGGTGGTGCCGATAAGGCACCGACACTTCATTATTTCCGTCCGAGTGTTTCCTGGAATGTGTCTTCTCTCGCTCGTAGAAGGAAAACCGAAACCAACAAAGCTCAAAGCTATCAGTTATGCTAATTAGGAGGAAAATTATCGCAGCGGAAAGATTTTTTTGCTGGTCGTCACAATATGCCGTGTCTACGGAAGGACTTATGGCAATATTCCCGATTACTGCCGGCCCCTTCTTCCCTGCATCAGAGGGGACATGGGAAAGTGTCGCTGACTTTACCCTTTAGCCCTGGCACTGGCTCCCACTCCCGCTGCTGTTTTCCAGCGGAGCAAACGGACATCCTGCATGGCACCAAACTCTGGCACCTTTGAGGTGTGAGAAACATATTCCACACAGCACAGGCGGAACACACGGGCCTGTGCCAGCCTCCAGCACACGAGGAGGCAGGCGAGGCCGTCTGCTTCCCCCCGGGAGAACAGGAGCACGCTCCCTGCTCGGGTGTTGGGCACCCTGGCTGTCCCTGCCCCTCTGCAAGGGGGCTGGGGCTCGCACTTGCAGGTGCAGGTGGTGCCGGACCTCCTCGGCTTAGTGCCCAGAGAGCCCCGGGACACTGGGCGTGCTTGTGGGGGAAAATAACACGTGTGGTCTCGGGTACTATACATGTTATTCACACGCAGGAGTTCATGAATAAAAGAACAGCTCTTCCAATGGAACCTATGCCGTATCATTGCCTTGAAATGAGTGGCATGCCATAACTCTCCATTCAGTACTCAGTACTTTACTTTCAGCAAAGTATTGAGTAGAGAAACACTGTTAGGTTTTTTTACCTTTCTGTTCATATCTAACACCATTTCAAAGAAACACAGTAAAATGTTGCCTTTTCTTGTCCAGACCTGGTGCCCTAACAATGTGTGCACAGTGAAGTTGTCGTCTGCTGGCTCTTACTTGCTTTAGCTTAACCATAATGAAGACACTACATAATATTTTAAAAACATGGAAGAAAATGGATCTTTTTTTGCCTTCTTACATATCAGAGAAACAAACAGCATGGCTCTATGCGAAAATCCCATTGCATTTGAAATTTATTAACCAGAATCACCACATACAGTATCTATTAAATTACACTGTTTCCTGCCTTCATTATATCTTGATACCTTCCTAGAGATAGAACCGCAACCCCATGGAGTTCTTTCCTTTTTCAAATCAATTTCAAATAGCTGCCATGGTTCAAAAATCTAGATAATGTTTTGTTTTCAAGAAATAATAAAAAATACAAATTGGGCTGTGCATTCAAAACGTCTTTAATGCAGGTTAGATAAAAAAAAAACAAACCAGCAGTTTGGCATAGCTACTCAGTTCAGCTTCCAGAAAAAAAAAATCATCTGGATCTTAAGAGCTATCCCTTTACTTCAAGAAGTTTCTCCCAAGACATGTGGCAGAGATACCTGCTCATGTGTGCAAGTGTGTCCACAGTCTGGTCCTTGATTTTGAGGAAGCAATTGTCCCACTGCCATTTCTGTAAAATGAAACCCATGCTTAAAAAAAAAAAAGTCCTTCAAGATGAAATGGAAACCCATATGCATATCCATTACATACTAAACAATATATTTTGTAATAGGGGACTTTTTTGTCTCTTTTATATATATGCTGTGCTGTCTTACATCTTTTAGAAGGAGCAAAGTGTCCCTGGTTGCCAGTTCTTCTTTATCCTCCTCAGAAAGGACTGGTTGGTGGCTGATTGGTGGTGTGGGTTGTGAAACTTCAGCTTCAGTAGGAAACAAAACCAAAGTAACAGCAATCCTAAAAGCTAAAACATCCCCTGTCAGATTTTAACTTCTTCACTCCTCAAACCCAGTTTAAGTGTTTGCCATATGAGGGAAGAGAGGAAAAAACCCTGCCAACCTATAGAATGTGCTACACACATCTGCACAGGAGTTGTGCTGACTTTCAGGAGAAGGCAGCTTTCCTCAGAAGATGTCCTTTCTGCAGCTTCTGTTATTAGTATGCTAACATATTATCAAGCAACTTTTATCATCTTCTTCCACTCATCCTGTGTGGCATGAGTCCTTGCAGCTATAGTGTGATCAGGTTTTTTTTCAAAAGCCTGTTCAACTGTGATTAGGCAAGTTCATGGGCTGGCTAAATTTGAATTCTTACATAAGTGAAGGGTAGAAAAAAACCCAAAGTATTAAGCAATGGGCCTTTTTTTTGAAGGAAGAGAATGATAGAATGATTGCTTCAGTTACTGAAAGTCATTTTTAAGTGTCTCTTAACTCACAGTGCTCTTAAAAACAGTTTTAAAAGGTATCAGGTTGGTTTTTGATAAATTCTCTTTTTTTTTTTTCCCTGCAGCAACAGCCCTAAGTCAGGAGAGAAGGTCTACAATTTTCTTTTGGCTCTCTTTCTCTGTGCCTCAAATCAAGATAAAAATTTGAATACTAGTTTTGCGTTACCTGCTAGTGAAATCATCAAGGTCTCTCAGAAGTGCCAGAATAAATTTGATTTTTTTTTTTTTAACTAGAGAATCATCTTAGAATGCATGAAACTCATTTTTCTTGGGATTTTTAGGGAAAAAACAATAGTAAGTCTATCTCAACATGCAACACATTTCATTTACCATGGCAGCAAATATTGGGATGCCTTTTTTTTCTAGGCCTTGTTTAATCTCCTTTTACCAATTCATAATTTAGTCCAGCAACTTTTAAACTAAACTTTGACAACACAAAAAAATATTCAGAGCTGCAGATTCAATGTACGACACTCTGCACTTTCAGTTTTTCTTATTAAATCTTTTATTCCATTTGTAGATGCAAAAAAGGAACCAGCACAAAAAAACATGGACATATTTTTATCAAAAACATTGGCAAGTGCTAGGAATAGGCATGTGAAAGGAAATACAGTATTTCATTCTTCATGATTTATCCCCACATGCTGACTCTCAGAGGAATGCACAGTTCCACTGACTCAGTGGCAGTACCTACAGAGTAAACAACTTTGTCTTCTTGAGTAGCACCAAAGCCACTGGCTGTGGTCCCAGCTCATCACCCTCCTTTCTCCCCCTTCAAGTTTGAACACCTCACTGGAGACATCCTCAGACAAGCACAACACTGATAGCACCAGTACACCACTGAATATCAAAATATCTTATAGTTTAGGAGATCGGTGTTCCTCACTCTTCCATGTTATCAGAGACAGGTGCTACAGCAAAAGGGACAATCACTTTCTGTGAAAAGCTGTCCCTTTAATTTCTATTTGTATAAAAAAGTCTGTCTGGCTAAAATTGTTTCCCAGTAAGATATGAAAGCTTGGAAGTGGATTTATTTTGCTGTTTTGTTATATTAATACAAATAGTAAGAAATGTTTGGGGTTTCTCTTCACAGATAAAATCAGGGTGCAAAAGGTAAGAAGGGAGAAGTTTCACTGTAACTAGTGCAGGAAGGTGTACATCTGTGCACATCTGAGGAAAACTCCCAAATACAAAATATTTGAAATGTTGAAATATATGTATTAAAATTGGTACAAATAGGACCATTAGTTAAAAAAAATTCTGAAAAAATGTCCTGCATTATTTCAAAGGATATCAATAGATCACAGTGTATCAGGAAGCCACCTAGAAATATAGTTGGAAAACCTCCAGAAGCAGGAGCTGTGATCAATCACCAGACCTTGTGAGTATGTTCCACTGACAATGCTCAGTGCTTACCAGGACTGCACATTTTTTATTTCCTTGCAATACTCCAAACCTACTGGTTTGCCCTTGTGTAAGGGCAGACTCCCACAAAAGGAGAGTTTCCTTTTAAGCTTGAAAAGAACACTGAAATGGCATGAAACTGTTTTCTTTTTTCCTCAGGTGTACTGAAGAAATAGTTCTGTTTGCTTTCCCAGGTGGAGATTTCCCAACAACTGGAGAAGAGTCAAAATTTTTGTACACAAGTAAAATTGCTTATTAAAAAAAGTTTAATCCTTCATCTTATTTAAAATAGATATTAAAAAATCCATATTTGGTCAATGCTTATAAAAAAATAAAAGTGTACTGACAGGTCAGTCATTCCACTAAAACTGCTTCTATGTATGTGCCAGTACAGGAGATCCTACAAAGCTTTCTCAACGCCACAGCTGTTGTCTTCTTATACGTGTTTCTGCAGAAGGCTACTCCATGTTTCGCCTCTGGCTGAAGTGTTAATTGGCAGAAAAATGCATCAGAACATGAAAGCATGGCAGAGTCGAGAGTGGCTCAAGTTAAAAGTGAGTGAGATGCCTCAGTGTTGCAGTGCTTTTAGCCACCTTGAGAGAGCTGGGTACTCAAAATGGAAAAAAGCAGTCACTTGCACACAAATAGAGCAAAATCTGAATATTATCATTTAAGGTGCAGCCACTTCTGTTAAGACAGCTGAAAATCAAGTTGAAAGAGAAACTAGTTCTGTGTCCTGCTCTTGCTCCAGGCACAGTATTTTGCCAAATTTGTATCAAGCAGGCTCCAAACTAGTTAAAACTGAAACTTTCTGATTCTGTGTACTGTGTTGCCCCAGGCAATATGACTTCATCACCTGCAGCCTCACTTCGACAAATAAGAATAAAGTTTCTTCTTAAAAGTATTCGTCTTCCCTAGGATAAGTTATTAATTCTTCTTTCTTGCCTATATGAAGCAAGTATCACTGTAGAGATATTGCACCTCTAGTTACAGTAACAGGACCTTTCAATAAAAATTATATTAAAAATAATTGTATCAACATTTCTAGGAGTTTATAAATACAAACAGCCTTCAGCACATTTAGTAAACAGGCAATGAACAAAACCAACTGCAAAATGTAAAATACCCCCTCTATTTCTAGGGCTTGTCATTACAAAAAAGTCTGTGGAAAGAACAGCTGCTTTTGAAGACATTAAGTCAGTCTGTGATAGCTCCAGTGGGACCATCACCTTCTGCAACATGATATGCAACAGCAGAGGATTGTTCTGAGGGGATGTTTTCTCCTGTATTCCAAAGCTTTTTTCACTTGGTCTTTAGCATCTCCTACATAGTCCTCAACATTTTGCATATTTATCTCAATAACATCAAAGGTGTCCGCCTGTTCCTCCACCAGCAGGGCCACCTGCAGAAAGAGCTCGTGAACTTCCTTAATGCGGCCTTCTAGCTTCACCAGCTCCTTGTGCCGCGTCTCTATCTCATTCAAGGCTGCGCGAGCTCCCTTAACATCCGACAAGAGATTCTCGGAGAAGACATCCCATTTGCCTTGCTCAATCATCTCTTCAATCTGGTGGCCAGAAACGTCTTTGCCCATGATCTCCAGCTGCCGCTGAATTCGAATCTTGCAGTTCTCCCGCTGGTTCATCTCTGCTGCATTGTAATCAAACATAGCATCCTGAAATGTGTGCATGAGGTCAACGTAGTGGTTCTTCGCCACCCTGGCAATGACAGACATAGCTCCGTATTTTGTTACTGCATCTTCACAGAAATCTCTCATTACCTGCAGTTTCCTGTGGATGCTTTCTCCACGGCTCTTAATGTCTCTGGCAATACAATTAGTATCTCGTTTGATGCTACTAAGACGGCGCATGGAAGTAAGGAAGCGGCTGTTTTGCTTTCTGAGACGGTTGACATCCGCTTTCAGGTGGTCATTTTCTGTCCGGATGCTCTGTATGTCCTTATGAAGGATTTCCAAGGCATAGTCTGTCTCATAAAGGAGAATGTCCTGGGGTGAATTTTCATCATCATCACTATCAGAAAACTGTTGGTTGTGTAACCTGGCAAATTCACGCAGCTCACTTAAACGGTCTTTCATCCTGCCTGTAAAACAGGAACAGGAGGAATGAGTTTGAAGTCACTAAAATATTGGTTAAAAGAGTTGAAAATTTGTAACTAATAGCTACATCATGGTGATAACTAAATCACTGATAACAAACGTCACTCATCAAAGATAACCCAAAATACTAGATTTTAAATTTGTTCACAGTATTTTAGACAGTGATGGATATCACATCCAAAACTCTGCTAGAACACTGTTCTAGAAGGTACAAGTTTATAAACAAAACTGCAGGAAAGAAGACAACAAATCCTGAAGGAAAATAAAAAAGAATAGTAGGTCAGTCCCAAACTCCCTACAAAATGCCAGTCTTTTACTTGGAGAGGAAAACCAGACTCCTGATAGTAAGCTTTCAGCTATAAGCATCTGTAGATATGGTAATAACTGAACACCTTCCACTACTGCTCACTAGAGAAATCTCCTCTAGGTCCTGATCCCTCATTACATCAACTGCCCAAAATGTCACAGGGCTTCCTTCCCTCATTCCAACTTTGCTTTTCCTGGGAGAATACTAAGACACCACTCAGAAACAGAAATGGCATTTACCAATAGAGTTGGGAAAGAAAAGTTTCAAAAAATGGTGTAGAAAGTATCAAGATACGGAAAAGAAAAAACAAAAAATAAATAAAAAAAAAGGAAAAAGGAAAAAAATTGAAAAAAAAAAAGAAAAAAGAAAGAAAAAAATATTAAAAAAGCAACTTTAGTGTGTCCAGATGCTATCACTGATAATAGAGACATCAACCCACTTAACACATTCCTGTGTCACCTGATTCACATGATCCTGTCTTGGTTAGATTTGGACTAAATGATCTCAAAGGTCCCTTCCAACCCTAATAATTTTGCGATTCTGTGAACTTTGTGCTTACCATTCCTTAAACTTAATAAAAATTAAATATCATCAGCCTTCTACAGAAAGCATAGTAACAACTGGCTCAGCAATAATTTCACTTTCTGTTTGTGTTTTCTTTGTTAAGCAAACACTGAGTAAAGCTCCTGTGTAATAAATTTGTAATTTTTTAAGAGGAGGTCTACCTTTCCTTCCTCAGGAAGAAATGGAGAAGCAAATACATAGTAATTCAAAAAATGAAAATGCTGTAGTATATTAATGTGTATATTAATTCTGCAGCATCTCTAAAAATATTGTTTTTTTCTTTCTTTTAATACAACAGGAAAGGTTAAAAACTCAAACATTAAAAGAAGAGTAGGGAGCTGTCAAATGTTGCCTTGGATTGTACCACAATGTTGCCTGGACACAGGAAGATCATGCAATTAAACACTGGCCTGTGCACTATCACTTCCACCAAGTCTCTGCCTACAGTCTGTATGTGCTGAATAAAAGTTGTACGACATAAAATTTAATATTAATCGTTCAGTTCATGCTATCTCATTGACTATATTGTTACTGTTCATTTCCTTGGGGATTTCCCCTGCAAAATCTTTGGAAAGTTCCATAAACTCCTACCATTTGTTTGGGGAAAGGCAGATCTAACAGCCCCACAGCCAGGTTTCAGGCCAGAGTCCTTAAGGACAATAGTAATAAACTCTTGATAATTTACAATGCCCACTTGAGACACTTCAAGCACAATTCTTTGTACCTGGAATCTTCAGAAGTCAGCCCCTTCTGACTTCAGTCACTGCTGCAAGCCTTGAGCACTTTGCTGAGTAGGATCCTGAAGGAGCAAGCTGGACATCAGTGAATGAGCACATGGAGCAAGGCCACTTGTGAAGAGCTCCTCTCCAGTGACTTGGACAGCATCACACACAATCTCCGTGATCCAGCAGATCCACTAGAGTCTAGTTGTAAGTGGAACAGAGGGATCAAGTTGGAGTTACACTTAGAGTCTTCACCCTGGGTTTTCCCAGCTCCCCAGTACTTAGTTCTAAAAGACTACATTATTTGTATCTATGTACCAAAACTTAGATTTAAGGTGATCAGCATTAGTATCTTTTAACTCTGCACTGAGGACCAGTACCTGTCTGAGATATGTCTCCACAGCTAAAGTGTTCACACTTTTGTCCTAACAAATGGATGCCATCTATTTAAGCCTGACTTCAGAGTCCTGCAAAATCAGGGACTTTTTGGCACTTTCTTTCATTCTCCCCACGTCCTGTCTTTTACACTTCACCTTCACATTTTCAAGATGCTCTTCCTTATCTACACACCATACCTGGACAGGATGGAAGAATGGGAAGTGAGTAACTTTATGCCTGTATTTCAGCGTCATATTAGGCCACAAACACCACAAATTACAGACGACATTTGTTCAGCTTTATGCTGAACATGGTCAAGTACTCCATAGGGGTCAGCATTTGCAATATTTGGTCAAATAGGTTCGTGAGGTTCAAGAAAATGTTTAGATTTCAGCTTTCTTGAGCACCTTTTGCTCAAGGAACACAGTAAATTTATTTGGGGTATTTGGAAACTCTTTGGGGTATTTTGGAAACTGAGTTGAGAAACTCTCAATTTGGCAGAATTTCAGGACTTTTTACATTAAGAAAAACAGTAGGCTGGAATGTAACATCACCACAAAGGTCTTTTCCTATTTCCAATTCTCATTTCAAACAAAGGGGAAACAGATCTTCCCAAGAGAGGACAATAACTTCCAAATATTCCTTGGATGGTGTTAGGGACGGAATTGATTAAAGAGCTGAAATAAACAAGGAAGGAGAGCAAGGGGGAATGGCAACTTGAAACATTTCAATGTAACAAATCACGGTTTACAAAAGTTGGCCTCCTCTGTCAGATGCTGCTGTTACTCAGCAGTTTGCATCTATGTATATGTTGATTGTATCGCTTGTAATTTGAGCAGCAATATATTAATATATGGTACATCTGGTTATTAGAGATAGCCTGAGACCTCAGTCTGTAAAGTGAGTGTCAGTCTCTCCCTTTATGCAGCAGGAGAAGTTGCTCTCTGGTGGGAAAGCAGCTCTGCAGGACCTCAGTGTGCTGGTAGCATGAAGGGGAACACGAGCCATGCATCCTGGCTGGAGCAGCAAAAGTGAGGAAAGGGACCCCTCCTGTCTGACACTTGAGAGACCACATCTGGAGTGTTACACAGACACACTGGAAGGAGACCAGGGGAGGAGAGAGGTGGTCAGAGGTGCTGGAGCACCTGACATATGAAGAGAGACTGAGAGAGCTGGGAATGCTCAGCCTGAGAAAGAGGAAGCTCAAGGAAGATCTTGTTGCCATCACTAACTGCTTAAAACAAGGCATTTTCCCTTCATGGAAATGTACAGCAATAGTACAAGATGCAACAGACCTATGTGGAAACAAGAGAAGAGCCAGCCAGGTATGAGATGGGGGGAAAGTAAAAAAATAAGAAAACCCCAAACATTTAGAAGCCGTGGAAAAGGTGCCCAGAAAAGTTTTGGAATCAGCATCCTTGAAGATATTTAAAACTCTACTTGACATGGCCCTTAGCAACCTAAATTGCCTGTGTGTGTTTTGAGCAGGCCTGGATTAGACAATGTTCAAAGGTCCCGTCTAAACTGTTCTGGTAATCAGCCTTAGATAAAAAGTTTGACCATGAACATTAAATATATTCAACTACTTGCATGAGTCTATATAAAGAGACATCTAACACATTAGAATATCAAGACAGTGACTGCTCTGGAGTAGCAACTGCAAGTGTATAACTGCTTTAATTCTAAGAGTGTGAGGTTTAACAGATGAGCTGTCAGCTTTATTTTATTTTAAAATGCTATGGATATTCAAATTGGAACATGTACTTCCATTTGTATTTTTAGGCTAGGTAAATCTGTCCTTGTAAATATGAAGTTCCTTCTTCCAGTCCATCATGATGTGTACACCCAAACACACACACAGGAAATACAGGCCAGGTGATGACTGCAGAGGTTACAACTTTGAAGGCAGATAGCCAGCAAGTAGAGTCAGCTGAGGGCATGTTCAGTGCTCATCTTTCCATGTTACTGTGCTGCTTACTGGTATTAATCACCACAGTGACAAGCTTTCCCATGATGCATGAGAAACACACAAATTGTCCTGTTGCAATAAGACTGCAGCCCCAGACAGCTGTGTATGACATGGGATTTCAGACAAGAAAGAAAATCCACTCTGAAAATCAAAAACTATGCATGTGCATACACCCCCTTTCTGTTAGCCCCATATACATACAAAAGGGGGTCCTACAAACACTGCCATCATTGCCATGCAAACGTTCTGAAGCCTATTAACTATGTATAAATAATCCAAGGATAAAAAGTTATTTCTACAGAGACAAGTGAATTACACACTTATGTTTATCTCAGCTTTAACATTTGCATATCCACACTCTATCCCCATATGGGCCATTCACGCAGGAGTTGGGCTCAATGATCCTTGTGTGTTCCTTCCAGCTCAGGATATTCTGTGATTCAGAGTCTGGGGACAAATGGTGAAATGATGAAGCAGTTTCAGCACAGCATCCATATTTCATGGCCAGCTGCTGGGAAGGAAGGCAGTGTACATTTTTTCTTCTTGCAGCTTTCCTAAATGGCAGCTGCTACTTAATACCATCTTGTGGCTTACCAAAAGTCTAGTCAGTAATCTTTTCAGCCTCGAGTAGGGCCTTACAAGATGAAGCTTTTACTTCAGTTGTTTGAGGAACAACAGATATTTCAAAACAAGTCAGTTAAAAATAATTTCTGTCAGTAGTTCTTCTTGCCCTTGGAAGGTAAAAGGAACCCACATGGCTCATCCTGGCTTTGAATGGCATGTGATTTTTATCTCATGACACAATAGACATGACCCAAAAAACAAGTGGTGAACAATTAGGAAATAACCTGCTCTTAGGCAAAATTACTTCATAGCTAAGTATGTGTCAGCACATTTCAGTGACTTCCCATGTCACTGAAGAGCGGCTTGTAGAGCATGGAGTATTGATGGAAATCTACTCAGCGGACTTGCTGAATTGAACAGACTGCATTCTAAGGCAAATAGAGTGCTGCTGTTGCACTGAAATACAAGTCATGCATACGTAAAAAAGTGTTAAATTTAGCTGAAACCTTTTGTTTAAGTGTTGGAATTTCAGATTTAATAATTTTCTAGTAACTGTCTGTTTTGTAAACAATTGTCTTAGAGCTTAATATTTGTCTTAGACTTAATATTTTTGCTTGGTATCTGTTGCCCAATAATAGATTTGACAATATTAATTAACTTGGGAAAAATACTTTTTTCTTTTCTTTTTTAACAGTAGGTTCTCATCTTTCCAGAAGAGTAATTGGCTTATAGCAGAGTACTAATCATCTTTTCAGTCCAAATTCCCTGTCTTCCCAACCATGCCCATCACAGGTGGCACAGCAGGCTTGATTTTTCAAATTAGTCATCTTTTTTTCTTTCTTCTCCTCTGCAAGAGCCTGAAACAAAAAAAAATTATAATCTAGTGATTAGGACAGTTTGCCTTCTCAAGCTGTTCTAAGATGACATATGTGTACTAATTCCAAGATTATTAACAACTATGACAGAGATCAGCAGTTCAAAATCTTTTTGTGGCCTCATTGAAAGGAAGTTATCCTCTCTGGAATTTCTTGGATTTCACAATGTTTAAAAATAGACAAAATGTATTCAGGAATTAAAATCCATCAGTTAACACTGAACGCCAGTTCTAAAGCTAAAGAAATCCATCAAGAAGTTGCAAGTGTATCCAAAGACTACACTACCCAGCTCATATGCTCATCAAAGCCTGTGTACAGCAGAAGACCATCTTTATAGTTTCTGTCACCCTACAGACAAATATCTGCAGTTGCAAATGTCTCAGGGTATTATTTTTTCCCAAAATATCCCTGTCCTATGCCAGGATAAGTTATTTATTACAAGCTGATATATTCAGAGAAGTAAGGATAACTCCATTCTTTGCAGGCTACTTCTGCATCTGGCAGAAACTCCAAGTCTCCAGTGGTTCCTTTCCTATCACAAAGTCTAGGAAAAACCTGGGGGGGGGGGGAATTAATTCCAATTGTTGCCTCTAATTCAAAGAAATGAGGCAGTAATTTCTAGAATACTGATAGCTTTGGAGGTTCTTCTTTGACTTATCTCAGTTTTTTTACCAGTATTCAATCTCTTCAACAGAAAAGAACTCTCAGTTTTTGTATGACAACATATTATAAATTCAAGGATCTAGGGTGCATCTCATACTTCTCAGATGTACTGAATATGGTTAACCATCCTGGTGAATATACCAGGTTAACCATCCTGGTGTTTTCTGTGGACTGGTTATCAGCTTTCCCCGACATTAGTATCAAAACTAGGAGATGCTTCTGGTGTGCATTAAATGCACTATAATATGCCATTTTTAACGTATTAATGAAAAGACTGAGAAAAAAAATCTGATGTTTTATCTTGTTATTACTCAGCAGCCATGAGAGTAAACATTATTCCTGTGTTGGAGAGGTCAGTTTGTTTTACATGGGTTGACTGCTACTATTTACTAGGTTGTCTAAATTTTCACTGGAGAGCTATGGATCACCACTGACAACCTTTTAATAGTGGATAGATAAAATGGATTCTCAGTATCTCTTCTTGACATTTTCCTCCCAAGTCACATAAATGAGCAATTGTAACTACATTTGGTGTTGTTTGGGTGGGGAGCAGAGGTAACAGGGCTATAGAGAAAAAAATTTCTCAATCTTCACTGGTTTGCAACACCAAGGTCTTCAGGTAAAATTGGCCTAGATAGAGACAAGGGGAGTGTGAACTGTACCTCCAAGGGCTTGGCAAATGATTCAGACAGATCCATACCACTTAATATAAACAGTGAGACAGCCATCTGTGCATTTCTTGGCAATTACTACAGCTCGGCATCATTACAGGTCCCCGTGCAGGGCAATCAGCCAGCACACTCACAGGCAGTGCTGGCACTACAGCACCACGAGAATATACATTATCTAATTAATCACCTCAGCTTCCCTGGAACACATTGGCTCAGCGAAATAGCTGTGTACATGCCACATGTATATAACTACTATTGCTACCACACCGTGGTATTTATAAGTGATTAAGACATTATGTTGGTATGTAAATAGAAATACGAGGTTGCATGTGATCATCAGTCAGAAGAAACACGTTCTACTGACATTTTTAAATTAGCACAACTGCATTATTTTTTGAAAAGCACAGGCTTGTTAGAAAGTGTTACAATCTGAGACCAAGTACTATTGATTTAAAAAAATTCCTTTAAGGTTAAATACAGGGTGTTTTCTTGGTATTTGGTCTTGTGGGCCTACATGTGAGGCTCAGTTTGGATTCTGTTGCAAAATCTACACAACTGTACCAGCACCAAACTAGTTCCAGCCAGGAAATAACCCCTATAGCCAGCCACACATGCAGACCCACAGCCTCAGCCCCAGGACATGTCAGGCTTTATGGCAGTTATGCTACTTAGCAGCTCATGGGTGTTTGCAGGCCCATTCAAAGCACCGGTGAAGCTCAGACAAGATATAGATGTAATTAGGGACACACCTGGTTGGGCATATCAAAAGCTCAAACAAGCTTTATTCTTGCTTTCAAAAATAAGTGAGTTGCAATACCACAAAATCAGCACAGTGAAAAGGCATAGCAGGAAAAGCTGGATCGTGCAGTAATTTCTTCACTTTTGTGAACACGAGCTTGTTGAGAATAATCCTGGCAATTAATGGGTTAAGTGCCATAGCGGATTAGGCAAAAGCTGCACACATGATAAGCCTTCAGAAGCCAAGATATGTGACATCATTCTGTCTCTGATAAAACTACATGTAGTTTTATCTAGATGTAAGTGCCAAGCACTGTATGAGAGCTCTTGCTGATTATGTAGAGCGTCTTGATATCTCATCTAGCCTATCAAAGTAGAGATAAAAACCAAATTGTTTCACTTCCCTCATGTGCAGCCCCCCCACTACCCAAGAGGGGGTTCCCAGGAGCCAGCCCTAGGCTGCTCCCTGGGAATGATGTCCCTCACCAGAGTTGGTTCATGGCCACAGCTTGGGGAATAACCCAAAATACAAGCATAAGCAAAAATGGTTTCACTGCATAAAGTGGTAACCCCAGATCTGGTGTTGAGATGGGTTTACTGGATCAAGTGAACATTGCCTCAGTTACTTCTGCACCACACTTTGTCATCCTTGAACTACAGGAAGGACCAGAGTTAAAGAAAATTGATGGGCCAGATAAAAGATAATAGAAAGTGTATCTGGTCCAGCACCTTCATATTTGACACAGCAGTTGTCTTCTCACTATCAGAACTGGTTTTGAACATATCAGCATTAGGATGGGTATCTGTCACACTCAGAGATTATCCATATTTTCCATTAGATACTTGGAGAGTGAAACCAAATATGAGCTTGTACACTCTCCAGGCAACACTGAACTGGAAGGGAGTAGAAGCAAGTGTTTGGTGAGGGCAGGGAAGGAGAAATTATGAGACTTTAAAGGGATCTTCACAGTAAGATGATAATAATTAACAAAAAGAAAAGGAAATTCAATATAGTCAAGCCTGGCACGTTTAGATAAAATTATTCACACAAATATAAAGTAGGAAACACCTAGTTTGGCAGCAGGAAGGCATTGGTGAGGTTACAGCTGATTGCAAGCCACAAAAGCTCACAATATAGGGTCATTCTAAAAAAACCAAAACCTGATATCTTAAATGAAAGATGGCTTGGGAAGGACTGATTTTACTCTGCTTGACATAGATAAGGCCTCAGCAGAAAAAGTACATCCTGAAACAGTTATCACATTAGGAAAGCCAAAGGGAGCACATTTGGCATATAATTGTCACCAAACATTTTAGAAAATACACTCCTGGAGAAAGAGGAGCAGAATGAATTATCTTCATTTAACTCAGAAGATCAGGGAGGGAGACACAGTACTCCAGGACATAAAAGGAGTTTTCTATGGAAAGGGAAATGGTCAGTTTGATCCCTGTGTTGACACTGGAAACAGGCGAAGTAATCAATTTATTTCACTAGGCCTACGTTGAACTGGCTGTGACTTGCTGAAAATTGGACCATTTCTCTGTGGAAGCACTGTGGGACCTTCTTCCTTGACAGAAAGAGAGAAGATACAGAAAGCCCTCTCAGGCCTGGTTTAGGTGCACAGCTCCAGTGCCCCAAATGGATCAATCAATGTCTTACAGTTCCACAGTGGCCCTGCATTCCCAGGATTTGTTCAGTGCCCTCATCCCCAGGGTCCAGCACAAAGTGTATGTCCACACAGTGCTGCCCATGCTGGGGAGAAATTTAGGTGACTTTTTTCATGCAGCAGATTCTCTTCTTTGTCTATTATTTATGCACCAGTGGCAACTACCATTGCTCCTTCTGAAGCAGGTCTTGGTTACTGTTAGTATAGTGAAAGATGTCAGACATGGAACCCAATTCCACAGCACATGAATTCTCCAGGACTGATACAGCATGCAGTTGCATTCCAAAGCATCATGTTTATCAGCAGTGCCCAGAAGGTACATTTTACTCATTTTAATGTCTCAAGAGATCTCCTGTACCATGCTTACTGTCTTTATGGAGATGTCTTTCAACAACAGAGTTTGACTTGCAGTTTTAGCCTCAGCCAAAACACCACATAACACATGACTGAACACGCAATTTCAGTTTCAGAGCAATGGGCACACAAGACAGCCAGGGAAAAAAGGTCATCAGAGGAGTTGGATACCTAAACCATCCTTTCCTAATGATGACATTTATTCTGTTCATCTGTTAGACCTCTGGTCTCTTCTGAATTTAAAAAAAAATTATGGTCATCTTGTAGTCTCACCACTATTTAAACAGTGAGTATCAGCACTGGTAAGAAAGCATTATCATTCAAATTGTATTCTCATCCTAAAAAGTAGTAGATTGCCATTTTGACACCTGACAGCTTAAAAGACAGTTGCTAAAATACCCTCTAAAGAACAGGAACAAGAAGTGCAAGCGTCCGTTTTTGGCCAGTGCTGTTATTGTAGTCATTTCCTTTCTCTGCATCACAGTGACATGTAGTTATCTCAGACATACACGAGGGCCAGTTCTTGGTAGGAAGGAAATGAGTATCAATTTAATCGGAAGCAATCAAAGAACGCTAACTTTTGCATCCACTTGTAGATATGACCATGATGACACTCAAGAACAAAGGAAAAGCTATTATATTTTGCATACAAACCAAATTTTCTGTAAAATCCGCTGTGAAGCTATTCATAACCACATATGAGCACTACGAATAAAATGTTAATACTCGTTAAGCCAGACAAACAAGGCAGTGGACATGCAGACATCCGTTGTGACTGGATGAGAAGACACATCCAGTGTCTCTGTTTTTCTCTCATCCCATGAAAACCCAGCCATCCCTTTTGCATTCCATGAGGACCAGGGCTAGGCACCTTCGGACCCAAAAGTCCCGTCTGCATTTCCTACCATCTCTCCTGCCTCCGGGCTTCAGACTTCACGACTCGAGTCAAAAGGGGCAGTTTCGTGTACTCTGAGGCAAAACCGAGGTGCCGAGCACGCCCCGCGGTCCCTCCGCCTCGCCGGCTGGGCTGCCTGCCGAGCACCGGGCACGCCCCGACAGCCCGGGAAGGGGCGGCCAGCCCGGGCTCCGGCGCTGCCCAGCACTGCCCTTCCTCCGGCAGCAGCTCCGGGCGCCTCGGCCGCCGGGAACTCCAGCTGATGCTCAGGGGAGCTCGGGAATACGGCTGTGCCCCCGTCCCGGGAGCCAGCACCGGCTGTGCCCGGGGTGAGGAAACCAACAAACCCTGCCTGGCCCCCAGGGAAAACGCCGTCTCGTCCTCCCCCGTCCCGGCAGGTACTCACCCCCGGGCAGGGCAGGGCAGGGCAGTCCGGCCGGTCCGGTCCTGTCCTGTGTTGTGTCGCGCCGCTCCCCGAGGTGCCGGTGCCGGAGGTGCCGGAGGTGTCGGTGCCGGTGTCGGTGCCGTCGAGGCGAGCGCTCATCCCCGCGGAGCGCCCCGCCCCTTCGGCCGGCTCGCCCGCCCATTGGCTGCGAGGGCCCGATTTGCATGGCGAAGCCCCGCCCCCTGGCGGGCCGCGCCCTCCCGAGCCCGTGGGTCGAGGCGCGGTTCTCGTCGCTGCCCGGCGCGGGGAAACTCCGTCCGTGGGTGCCGGGAAACGTGGGCGCGGTGAGCTGGCCCGTCTCTTCGCCATCACGTCCCCTGGCCTTTCTTGTCCTCGCCTCCCCGCCGGCAAGCCGGGGCTTTCCGACTCTGTGATTCTATAGGTCAAATTGCCACTGCTTAGCGTAAGGAAGATGGGCTCTTTCGCTTCATGCTTCAGAATTTGGGTCAAATTAAGTCATTTTTTGCGTTGTGACTTCCTGAGGAAAAAAACTCAACAGCTTCCCCATCATTCTAACTGAAAATAAAACCTAACAAAACTCTGGTGTCACAATGTTTGGTACACAGTAATCATACACATCAATTTGCCACACAAATAGTTATAGAGATTGTTGGGAAGATATGGGAAGCTTTTGCTTTTGTTGAAAATCTTGGACATGTACTTTTTTCTCCTTTTCATCACAAAGCTTGAATGTAATCTGAATCTGAAAAATTTAAAATATAGAAGTGACTTTTTTGGTGGTGCCGAGAAGTAGCTGAAAGAGCAAGTTTGCTTTCCTGAGCACCAGCAGTTATAAGGCTCCAAAATTTCTTACATTGCATCAATCCTACCCTGGGTGACTGAGAATAAATTCTGTCATGATGGAGACAATTGCAAACGTGTAGGAAGCTTCCTCCCTCCTTATTTCCTATGCTGGTTTTGTGTCAGGAAAAAAATGTACATAAAAGGAAAATATTTGAGGTTTAATGGTTAAAAGTTAATTAAAAATATATCTGACAGAAAGGCTCATTCACCTTGAAAAATCCACGACTGCCCTGGGCACTTTGCTGGGATTTTTCTCTTAGACTTTGATGCTGGAGACAAATTTAATTGGAATCAGTGTGAGTCTCACCAGCTCCCTAAAACTACCTGAAGGTACTGAATTGTGAGTGGGTTTTCTCTTCCAGGCTGCTGCTTTCCGAGACCAGCTGCAGCATCCCCACAGGTGGGCAGGCAGTTTTCTCCTTGCCTCTGGACGACAGAGAGCGAATGGGCCTTTAGCGTTGTTTGGTGCTGTTAATGCAAGCAGAGCTGGAAATAGAGCTGGGTGCTAATGTAATGTCATGGGTAATCAAAGGTACAGGCTGCTTTGTGTGGCATGGAAGAACAATCACAAACTAACCTGCTGTTGTTGCAGCAGAGGCAAAGCTATGGGTGCATTGATTGATGTGTCTGATGATCCTGTCAAGAGCAAAATATGCTTATCTAGAAACATCTGGTATCTTCCCTGTAATTCAGGAGATGGAGGATATGGAAGTCCAAAGAGATGACTGTCAAGTCTTCCCTGCTTTGGGAGAGACTTCAGTCAAAACTTCAGTAGCTGAGTAACAGGCAAGGTAGCAATAGTGTTAAAACAGTACACTTCTTAGAAACTAATGGAGAGTGAGAGAAATTTATAATTTCTACAGATACTGACACCTAGATAAGATGAGGTTTAAAAAGGTGCAAAACTCTAATAAAAAGCTTGCTAATTAAGCTACACAAATAGGTAGCTTAAAAAAAATCACCATTGCCAAACAAGTATCCTGAAGTATTCTTGAGGGTATTATGTTGCTAGATCTTACAAAAGGTGTCCATTTGCATCGTGTTATAAGAAACAAAACCAGAAGAGTCATATGAAAAGACTATTGTGTCATCATATGTACCGAAGACACTTGTTTTGGGTTATTATGCTCATTTCAATCTCTTCAGAAATAACGTGAACAGTGTAGATTGATAATAGAAATGATTAGACAGAGGTAAGTGATTTTCCAAAATGAGAGATAAAGAATTTTCAGTCTTGTAATCTTATTCTCCTGTGAGTCCTGAGCAGCATTACATACCAAGCTACAAAAGTAACATTGTCATTTTTTTTCACTTTCTGCTATCTTTTATTATAAGAGAAACACTTTGTAGTTTACCAGTCAAAGTAAATACTCAATTTACATAGATAAAGGCAGAACTCATTAGTATTGGGATCACAGATGCCAATAAATTTCTAAAGGAGTTTGGGCAATATAAATGTACAATACATCTGCAGACAGTAAGCCTCTCTTTCAGTTCTTTTTTCTTTTTCCTGAAGAGTTGTTGCATTTTTTTTTCCTTAAAGACTTCTAATCCTGACCTAGGTCTTGAGTGATTGCTTTGAATGGGCCAGGTTTTGCTTCCAGTTCTCTCATCTCTAGAAAGAGGACAGGCATAATTACTTTCAGTTCTCATAAATGTGTAGTGAAAAGTAATGTATAAATGAATTGGACTCTAAAGTATGTTAAAATACCATGAGGATTTGTTTTATTTCAAGGACAATGCACTGCATGAGAGAGACCCATCATCCTTCTACTCTGCTGTGTGTTGCTTCTAAAGACATTTCCAACCAGGAAACTGAGTTTCTTCCAAAGAAGAATTTTCCCAAGAAATTAGAAATTATGTGGACATGTAGATTTCTCTTTGCTACCACTTACCAACATCTCAGGGCATCCGGGAACTTTGGATAATGTCAATTTTTGGGAAGAGCAGTTTCACCGGGCAACTTACATACAGGTGACATACAGAGCCCTGTTTTTCTGGAGCTTTCCCCTCTCTATAAAAGCAGTTTGTACCCATAACATCTGTATTAGTTTCAGTATGAAATTACAGTATTGTCAGTCTACAATAATTGACACTTGTGAAACTTTTGGCTAAAAACAGAGCAAATTGCTACCAGTTAAGTTGTGTATCCTAGAGCCAGTTCTGACACATAAAATTCACATACACTTTTCTGGATATACACATGAGCCTCTTCTAAGCTAGAATCAGATCTGATGTAATCCAGCTCACATTGATTCAATCAAAGTAATGATTCATGGTCCTGGACAATTAACTTTTTTTCTTTTTAACCTCATAGATCAGTAGAGTCATTCTGACAGTACACAATTTATCAATTGCCAAGATGAGTTCAAGGGAGACACCAAAAGACTGATGCTAGAAAATTCTTTCACTATATTCATTTGCCAGAGAAACTGAGTCTTCAGCTGTGATATTTCCAGCTTGAGAAAGGTCCAACATTCCTGCTCTGTCTTTTCACATTTCATTGTAACCTCTCGCAAAAGCTACTGATGTTACAGAACAGCTTCATCAATAAATGTTGCTGATGTAAAGAGATTCTCCCTTGCTGCATGAGGAATAGAGTGCTGAAAAGAATTCAGATGCCAAGTATCTCCACAGGTAGATAAATCCACCTTAGTTCTTTGTTGAAGCCCATGGAGGTATTTGAATTTACATAGGGATAACATAGTGCTCTAGGTACTGAGCCCTGCAGATGTTTTTCTTTTTGCTTTTCTTTTCTCTCCTTCATTAGGAAGGAAGAGGAGTGCTACAGAAGGATGAAGTGCTGAAAGCTGTGCAGATGTAATTGCTGTGGAGTCAGAGGATGCCCTGTGCCAGGGCCCTCTCTCTTGCTTATTTAGGAGAGGATTTAACATTCTTCTCCAATTATACTCCAAAGGCATGTGAGGCCAGCCCTGGGTGTATTGCCCCCGAATTCCTTGTGAACCACAACTTGGCACTCATGTATGGCTCTGAAAGTTCATTACCCATACACGAGTTCTTAATCTAGGTAGGGCTGTATCAAATGCCAGATTGGCATGCACAGAAAATAGCCCTGGGACTTCTGTTGACTTCAGAGATGATGGCAGGTGCCAGCATGTTTTATTAAGCTAGTAGCCAATAAATTAACAAATTCAAAACGTTTTCCCATGATGGATGTAAACATTCATGGTTAACTGGAGCCAATGGAACAATACTGACTTCTGGGAACTGAAGGCTTGGCTGATTATCAATTAAGCCACTGATTTCTCTGCTGCTGTCACAACTTTTGAATGCAAGAGAGTAGCCCACAGGTATGATGTGACAAAGGTCCTGTCACATCAGTTGGCCTAATGAGAAGCTTTACCTAACCCTGTTCCTGTACTTCAGTAAAAGTGTCTAACTCCTGTTATCAGACAGGAGTGAGGTATTTCTTTCTCCTGCACATTTGCATGCCCATAGACTGAGATCAGTTAACTTCTGCAGTACAGGAAGCACTTTGCAACCTGTCAGAGCAGAGACAGGGACACCTTTATGTGATTCAAGAGGGATAAAAGGGGAGGAAGGCACATAGCAGGCACTCAGACTTGGGTATAGTCCCAGTAACAGCAGATTCTAGGGCAAGTTCATATTGACAAAAACTACATGCTCTATTTTTCCCTCATCACTACTCTCTGAGCAGAAAATGGCCAGATTGTATATTAGGTATAAAGGCAGAAGTACCTGAGCAGTAATAAAAAGGGTTAGGTTTTTTCCCCCCAGAGGTTAAAAGCCTTAGATGCTTAGAAGGGTGAGACAAACAGTAAATAGACCTTCACAAAGAGAGCTATTTCAAAATGAGGACATTTCCATAGCTTTTTTTGAACATCCTTTTCATATTAGTCATTCATAGAAAAGGTGTTACTTTCTAAAACTCACCAAGTTTTGATGAAATAAAACAATTCTATCCTAGAATTGTGTGAACATAAATTTTATACAGCCATGTAGATGGATCACCTTATTAATGTTGCCAGTGCTTTTTAACAAGCAATATAACATCCAGAAAGTGATAGGGAGCCTGCCCAAAGTGCACAGGGAGTTCCTGTACTATGCAGACTACCTTCTTCTGAAGGCATGCTGCACATGTGGAAACCTTCCAGGTGGCTTTGTGGCTAGATACAAATGTCTTGTGGTAGACCTTCCCAAGGGTAGCATGGTAGTGACATGCTACAGATCTGAGAAGAAAAAGAAAAGCTTTTTGTTTAGTTGAAGGTGAGGGAAGAATTATTTGGGATTATTTAACTGAGAATACACAGCCAGGGAGCAATTCATTTCCCAGCCCAGTAATGACCAATGGCTGCTTGGAATCCTCTGTGAATGGCAAGGCACATGGTATCTAAGCAAATTGTACGTGACACAGTAACAGCATGATAGATTTCCTTGGAATGAAACAAGTCACTGCTGATGTTTGCATGATTTAGCTTTAAAAAAAGCCCTAAAAATTAATGTTACTTGTCAAAGTAGAAGGGTATTTGTCAAACACCTTGCAAAACTTATCTGAGAAAAGTGAAGGCTTATATTTTATCTTCGAAACCTGTCTGACAGCTGTGGCAAGTATCCCAGGATTCTGAGAGGCAGCTGCTCCCGGCCACACTCCAAGCCTCATAGTCAAGCAATGCAAGGACAGGAAGTACTGGGGGCACCGAGCAGCTGCACAGCAACGCCACAGGAGCCCACGGGTGCTCCCACTTACCCCAGCCAGGGGGAATCTCAGTACCTGAGGAGTGAGTAAGGCAGAGGGGCAGCAGAGTACCTGCACTGCTTTCATACAGCTGCCAGCTTTCGATGGATGCAGCTGCCTTGGTGGCTACTCACAGAAAGATCAAACCTGCCCAAATCTTCCAGGCACGTGGGCGAGTCCCAGGTGCTTCCAGCTCTCCTCAGCTGACCCTGTGCACAGAGGCTGCAACCAACCCTGTGCTCAGAATTGCTGCTGTGAGCAGCAACTATTAGCTTCCAATCAATTTAATGTGCATCCATTAGGATGGAGCTGAGCCCTGTCAAACATATCCTTTAACTTCTGGATCTCTGAAAACAGGAGATTCTGGCCTTTGCATTTGTCAAGTTCATAACTGAGTAAGCAAAGTGATGTGGAAATCTCAACAGATGAACCAAAACAAAAGCATGCAGCCTCTCCCAATTTGTTAATGTAGAGAATTATTTGGTCTGCAAATGGGTTTTACTTACATATATATACACACATACATATATACACACACATATATATGCATACATACACACTTTACAGGTTACATCTCTGTGTAGATTGTGTTTGGCTGTGGCAGAGAAGGAGGGCTGCACTGTGCACACAGGCTCAGTTCTTATTTCTTCCTTGCAGTCTCGGCTTCAGCAATGCAACCTAGCCTGGCTGTGCCTCTTATTAAGCTGGATAAGTGTCTACTAGGAATAATTCAAATATGGCTGATTTTAAATTGAGGTAGGGAGTGGATTAGATGACTTCCTCGAACTTATTTTAGCCTGATTTTCTAAATCTTATTGACACTTGTCAAAGATATTTATATATACAATATAAATATATCATATATTCTATATATATTCTATTTATTTGTAGAAATACAAATATTAAAATACACTAAAACATAAGACTACATCTTCAGGGGGGTAAATCAGTTGTCCAAAATTCAAGCCAAATATTGGTAGTGGGTATTTTTTTACTAAGATAATAAACAGTTGCAATGATATAGTAAGATTTTTGACAGATTACAGAAAATCTATTAATAATCATACTAAAAAATATTGTAAGGAAAATCTGGTACTGTTCTTTTAATCCTGAGAAGTTAATTCACACTTTTGTTGTTGTTGGGTTTTTTAATTTTTTTTGGTGGGGTTTTTTTTTATTTTTTTTGTGGGGGTTTTTTTTTTTTTTTTTTTTTTTTGTTTTTTTTTTTTTTTTTTTTTTTTTTACTGGAAGAAAATTCTGGAAATATCCATCATCTACTATGCCTTTGTACCATGCCTAACTATATAAACCTTGCTTCTTGGCCAAGGTAGCAGGCAGTTCCCCCCAGAAACACCACACAGGCAGGGGACAAGCACAGAAAACAATGCTCCACACTTCTTACACTACATGGCTTGGAACCATTGGTTTCACTGCAAACCTGGTAGGCAACACTAGTGGTGTTACACCTGTATGTTACAAGGATGTTAAACACAGTTTCCATCTTAACAGAATAAATCTTTACAACATTATAAATGAAAGAAAACCCAACTCACATTTAATTATGCAAGGGAAGAGCCTACATAAATAATAATTTTAAATACTGTCCACATTTAATGTTAACTACAGCATATACAACTGCTGTGAGTACAAATTTGGGGTGAATTTAAAATGAAGTATAACTAACAAAATAATTAAATAACAGATAAACAAAATTAATATACTGAAGCAAACTCAATACAGTATTTATTTTAAAATAATTTTAAAATTGTAATTAATATACAACAGCAAATTTAAAGTTCACCAATAATCAGTACTACAACTAGAATACATCTAGAGAAATGAGTCTCTACTTCATTCCAAGTAGCACTGAATACCTGCATATAAAATTTCCACATGCTCAATACCTGAAGATGACAGGAGATAGACACGTCAATTTATGATGAAAAATGTTTTTTGTGGCATGGCAAGAAAATTTTCCAAGTGGTGCTTGAAATCTTCCATATCTGCAACTTTAGTGACAGTTAAATTAATTTCAATTAAGATAATCCTTCTTAAGGGACTTTTTCTCCCCCTTCATTCCTCAAAGGGGTCAGGTCACCCATTCAGTTGATACCATGAATCAACCCTGTTGATACCATGAATTAACCCTGTAGGAAACATGGAGGAGGGGTGGGCACAAGATACACTAGGATGGCAGATTCCCTAAATTTCCATCTCCACCCATCTTGGAATACACAGTTTTCTTAAGATTATTCCGTTACCCATATGGCACCATTCCTCTGTCTCCTTCTGACTGGATTCTCCACACAGGATTTAGCCACTTGTGGTTCACAGAGAAGAACTTAACTACTTTTGCAATTCAGAGTCACAACAAATCTGTGGGGCTGCTCTGGTCAGTGAGAATGTATGGATGTGAGCTTTGGAAACCTGGGCAATGTTCTCTCTGCTGCCTTATGCTTTCCTTCCTCTTGGGAAAGAGGAAGCAGATAAATGACCCTCCCTACTGCTATAGAACTGCATGGCCGGAAAATACATTATAGGAAGAGTTGTTGCTCCCTTTCCTTGATTTTTGTAAGAAAGTCAGCAGATCTGGATTCCCAGTAGGAGGAGGATGTAGACGAACTTGAGTGAGTCCAGCAAAGAGTCACCAAGATGATCATAGGTTTGGAGTGTATGACCTGCAGGGAGAGGCTGAAGGAACCAGGTTTGTTTAGCTCAGAAAAGATTTAGAGGATCTAACAGCAGCCTTAATGTACTGAAGAGATTACTGATATAACCGAAGTGTATGGCAGGAAAATGCAAAACAATGCTCATAAATTGGGATGAAGTTCCAATAGGAAGTAAAAAAAAAAAAAATATCCAAATTATGAGGGCAGTGAAGCACTGGAACAGGAGATTTCCTGAAGAAGCTGTGGAATCTCTATTTTTGGAGATTTTCAAGATCCATCTGTCCAAAGCACAGAGATCAGTGTTGAGTCTGAGAGATTGGAGCAGGAGACTAGACAGAATTACTACCTGATATCTCTCCTAACCTGTAATTCTAATGTGGTCCAAAATCCACAGCTGTAGAGGCCCGATCTTGGTGCTGAAAGATCCCTCTAAATAGGAAGCCCTTAAATCCCACATCCTTCATACCACAGTGCAGGAACAGCCAGGCTGCCCGTGCAGTGCCTGTTAGTGCATGAACAGTGGCTCATTAGCTGCTCCAGCAAAGCCAGCTCTTCATAGACAATGTTCTCACATGCAGTGCCTGTTAGTGCATGAACAGTGTCTCAGCTAGGCTCATTAGCTGCTCCAGCAAAGCCAGCTCTTCATAGACAATGTTCTCACAGCAACACACCTACATTTCTTGGCTACTGATCCACTGCACTTATTTTCCCAAGATTTGTTATTTCCAGTGATATGTATCTGCAGTTACAGCATTTGCAGCTTGCTTTGAAAACAACTCTGTCTTCATTCAGGTGTCTGGCCAGAGCAATCTCCCCACACTGTCTGTCAGTGCAAGAGATAAAACACACTCTCTTGGCCCCAGCTGCTGGCCTGACAGGGAGCACTGCCAAAATCTTATGGGATTAGTAGGTGCTGAGGTGTATCCAGGCTTTCAGGGACTTGGTCAAAGAACTGTAGCAGGCAGTGTCACAGTGTAACACGTGCTTGCACTGTATTTCAAGTGATAAGAGGGATTGATTAGATACTGAAAAGAACACTTCAAATTCTCTTACACACCCAGTAATATGCCCATCAGTCTTCAAACCTGTACTACATGGGAATTTTCAGAATCTTATTCCATGAAGATGAAAGGAAATAGGTGTGCCCATTGTGGAAGGACAACATCAGACTTGAAAGATGATTTGTCCAAGTAACATTAGAAGCCCTGCCATCCATGCGGCTTTGGTGACAATTAAATTGATGGACTAAGCTAGCTTTTTATGTGACAACAATAATAATATTACATTACATTTATAAAGTATGCTCCACTTCAGGCTCCCTAAACCAATTTGCAAGCAATTACTTTAAAATACTGCTGTGTGTATTGCTACCCATGTATTATAGATGGGAAAGAAATCACAGAAAGTGTCAAAATGCCTAGAGGTGTACAGCAAGTCTTGATCTAACTAGAAGTTGCATCCAAATCCCCTGAGTGCTAGTTCTCTCTTTCCATGAAAAGATTACATGTCTTTTCATGTCTCTGCTTTTTTCTTACAGATATTTTGTTTCTCTAAAGGCTTGTCTCTGTACAGCCATCTTTCTACTTAAATAATTCTCTCCCCTCGATAATTCTTTATGTGTGATTGTTATTCAGATAATGTGGAAAAAACTGTGTGATATTTAATGAGTCTATACCAGTTAAAATGAATTGCCAAATTCTGCTTTCAGTGAAGTCAGTGGAAGTTTGAACATGGCATCAAATGAGACAGGCACAATATTATAAACTACAGGAAGCATAACATGGAGGCTAGACAGTGGGTTGTTTTGTTTCTGGTATAGAGGAGAATGAAACTTTTTATAAGGATATTAGTGATAGGAAAAGAGGAAATGGCTTTAATCTGAAAGAGCATAGGCTTAGTTTAGATATTAAGAAGAAATCCTTTGCTGTGACGGTGGTGAGGCATTGGAACAGGTTGCCCAGAGAAATTGTGGAGGTCCCATCTCTGGAACTGTTGGATGGTTTGGATCCAGTTGGATGGGGCTTTGAGCAACCTGGGGTAGTGAAAGCTGTCCCTGCCTATGGCTGGTGGGTTAGAACTAAATGATCTTTAAGGTCCCTTCCAACCCAAACTATTCTATGAATATGTGATAAGAATTATATATTCAGGTGAGTGAATAGACTAAATGTGTCCTCTAGCCAATGCCCTTAAGAAAAGTACCAGAAAGCAAAATGAAATTAATTATATAAATGCTCTGGCAGCTGCCTTTGGCAGTTAAAGCTTTTTTTTTTTTTTTTAAGAAAATGCTTCCCAGATCCTAAAGACAAGCACAAACAAGCCCCCAGAAGAAGGCAGATATTTACACAACTGCAAATCGCAACCAGACTTGTTTGTGTCTTGTCTTCCTAATGAGCTGATCCAAGAATCCCAACTCTGATGCCCCAAATCTTGGGGAAGTGGGGTTCACGCCCAGATACAGGCAGAGTAATTCAAACCCAGTAGTAGTACACATCTCTAAGAAATGTTTTGTGCTAGTGTACCTCTATAAGAGTACTTTTCGTAGGAAAAAACCTACCTACCAAAGGTCTGTCTAAACCCAAAGCCTATTTCTTTTACAAGCCATTAATACCATTCAGGAAAAAACTAAAAAAGAGGTTGAAGGTAACCTGTACCTTCAGACAGCTCCCTAATAACCAACAGCTGTAGGATTTCTGAGATGAAGGTTACATTCAAGCATTCAAACATCTGAAAAGGTATCATCAGGGTCAATGCACAAAGTTGTTTGTATAGAACATATTGGTCAAAGCAATTTAAAAGTGTATTCAGATTCATCCCCACCTCTCTCCAGCTCATCATGGGCAAACAAAATTTAATTTTGATTTAGGTAAAAAAGTAGAAATTTTCAGCTTTGCTACAAAAATGGTAGAGGTTGTTGTATTTAATAATATGACTGTGTCTGCATGCAAATCAAAATGCAGCTTTCAGAGGAGCCCCTCGGCACAGTGTGAGAAGGGTGAGAAATGTGTCAGCATGAGTGTGGGCTCAGTTCAGACTCTGCTTGAATTTGTAGGAGGAAACAGAAACCTAACTGACAATAAAATTTTCCAAAGGGCTCATTTACCTAAATCAAACCATTACAGTCATAAACAAGTCTCACCTAGAGGTGATGTGCTGTGCTGAGCTGGGCTGAGCTGAGTCAGTGAAAAACCTTCACAGAGAGCTGGAGCAGAGCTGGGTCATGGGCACAGTGCAGTACCACCAAGGAGCCTGCTCTGACACCAGGTCAGCGTGGGACTTCTGGCCCAGGATTTCATTGCCTGTCTCAACATCCTCATGTGTTTGATTAGGACAGCATTTCCCTTTCTTAGTATGGCCATCAAGAGTTAGGATTGTAGGATACTTGTAGGATACTATACAGTTCTCAGAAGAAAGGCTACTGCATTTTCTAATACATTTTATAAATTAAACAATTATATCCATAAAGTAGATGACTGCCCTCAATGTTTTGTTTTCTTTTCCCTCTAGATTTAAGGCTAGCTTTTTCTTAAATCACACTTACATGCTTCTGTTTCTCCGGCTGATAGAGCATCAGACAAACAACTCTCCATGCAAAGGTTTTTTTCTAATTCCTCCTGAGCATAAAATATTCTTAGCTAAAAGGAGATTTTCTTCTTCCACAAACAGCAAGTCAAAATAAGGTACCTACACATACAGGAAGATTTTTGCTTATGATTTCTCTGCCAACATTTTGGAATTCTACACACACATAAAAGATCGACCTTTTTTCCTAAACCTAATTTACTATTGAAAATAGTCTTTTAAATGGAGTAATAATAGTCCCCTAAAAAAGGTGAAAAGCACAGGCGCTATTTTTTTGATTTAAGCTCCACTGGAAGACCTGTTAGGATCATAATGAGTTTTAGTAGTGAAGGAAAACACAAATAATTTTTCCCTCCTGTGTGAAGGAAGCAGGATTTGGCCACATCCCAGGGATTATGGGAGAAGAATTGAACAGCAGAGTGTATTGGGAGGAAACATTCCACGGGTACCACTGAAATGACTCAAATTGTAATTAACAATCCCAGCAGTTTCAAAATACAGGTGCATGTGCTTTTGGGAATGAGAGGAGGATCAAATTACAAACTGAGTCACTCGACAAGCTTGTTTTACCCTTTCATTTATGCAAGCAAGTTTGTGACTCAGCAGCTATACAAGTCTGTTCTCCAGTGACAAGACAAATCTGTCCTGCAGCTGAGTCACTTAGAGCAGCTCTTTTCACACTGATAAATTCAGCAGTCAGACATGGTACAGAAAAGATTGTGGAGCCTTTATTACTTATATGAGATAGAATAAACATATTTTATAGGAGAATAATCTGCAGCTCATCTTCACACAAGGAACTTATTGAATGGGGGAGAGAAAAGCTGTCATGGGATTACACTGACCAATGTCCATGGTCCTTTAACTAAAGTGATTAGATTTTTTTCCTGATAGTGTTTTCTGTAGCGTATTCATCCCTTACTAATAAAAATCACCTGACAACTTGCTGTAATTGCAAATGTAATTGAGAATTAATTTCTTTAATTGTCTTTGAACTGTCATGGGATTACACTGACCAATATCCATGGTCCTTTAACTAAAAGTGATTAGATTCTTTTCCTGATAGTGTTTTCTGTTGTGTATTCATCCCTTACTAATAAAAAAATCACCTGACAACTTGCTGTAATTGCAAATGTAATTGAGAATTAATTTCTTTAATTGTCTTTGACATTTTTTTTCAAGGTTTGCAAATAATTTCCTACATGTTTGAGTGTGACAAGGTGTCATGACAGCTACAGGCAGTCACAGATTCATGCACACATTGGTATGGGAATCTCTGCCCCAACCTGTTCCTTAAATGCTGACTTTTTGCTGGCACCAGCAATAAGATTTCCTTGCCCTTCAGGCTTGATCCTTTTGAGGTGCAAAGCATGAATGATTGCTGCCAATAGTCTTAGCGCTTGAAATACTTAACGTAAGTCTTAAGTTCTTAAATCTACTGGCAGAACCTCTAGACTGCATTTGGAGCTTAAAGTGAAGAACCCACTGGATAGACTGCCCTTCTCTTTCTCTGCCTGTTAAAAATATATCCCATTAATCCTGTTTAAAACCAGTGTTTTTCTTCACCAGAGGTGAATATCACAAATAGCCACGAGAGCTGATGTAACAATAGCACCACGAGGCTGTGAACAAGGCCCCACTGGGTGAGTACAAACACTGTAGGAGAATGCCTTAGCCAAGAGGAGCTCGTTGTTAAGTTACAAAAGGCTGGAAAAGATAGAGAAAAAGGAACAGACAGCTATGGTTTTCAAATGCTTGCATTTCATGCTGAAGGCTTTTCCACAAATGGGCTGCAATACACAGCTGTATGTGGACACCAGATCATCTGTGCTTCACAACAGCTATTCTGAGAGACGTGAGCTATTCGTCATTGACACAATCTACACACATCCTGTTGGGGCTCTAGATGACACACTGCTTTTCTTAAAGCCTCTTTCCCTGCAATCAAGTATGAGAACATTTCAGCTCTAATCTTCTAAAATTAGGTACATTCAGACATCATAAAAATAAATAATTTCAAACATTTATGGAGAAGAGCAAATACAAAGTGAAATACAGAAGCTCAAAATGCAAAAATTAAAAAAAAGAGAGCAAACAATACATGCTACTTAAAAACAACAGCAAAAGAAATCACTTCTTTGAAAGCTTACTTAAAAATGTCCAGGTTCACATAATTTTTACTCAAGTAGTTTTTGGTTTTTTGTTGGTTTCAAGGTTTCTTAGTCTCGATGGTGCTCAGGGTGGGAAGAAATATTACAGTCTAGAGATAACGTCTTTTTGCTGTACTCCTTAAATGTTTGCTTTCCAAAATCAGCAACTCTCTTTCAAGCTCTCCAATCAAATTCCAAAATGTATAGATGGGATGGTTATCAGCATACATTACTAACATTGCCCAGTCCTGACTATAAATACCTTGCTTCCAGAGGCTTATTCCTTGCCAAGTATCTACACTCTGGGTTTATTTTTTATTTTGAGGAACTAGTAATTTAAGCAATTTTCAGCTCGAGATGAACAAGACATTCCCAACAATGAAACCAGCAATCAAAAAGACATTTATTATGAGTTACTAAGAGTTGTGATTCGAACATATTAATTTGTCTACAGTGCTTGCTGTTGTGAAAAATTATGTTCTATTTGCCCTAAAAGTAATAAATAGCAATACTTTGATAAAGCTGAAGGTGAGATATGTTGCATCGTCTTATTAGTGAGAGCTTTACTTACACAGTAAATGCAAGAGGCTCATGTAAATTTTTTATTTCAAATGAGGAAGTTCCCAACCCAGGTTGAGAAACAACTGGTTTCTATAGCAGCCTTCCAGTACCTAAAGGAGACTTACAAGAAGGCTGGAGAAGGGCTTTTTAGCAGGGTGTGTGGTGGGGTGATACGACAAGGGAAAAAGGTCTTAAACTGAAGAAGGCTGGGCTTAAACTTGATTCTATAATTCTGTGGCAAACTGGTGGTGACTGGTGTGCCATTTCCCAGAGATGCAAGGAAGGGACAATTATCTTCTGCCCCCTGCAGAGATTCTAATGTCCTAAATATCTATTGCTGCCCCTTCTCTCCTTTGCTCTTAGTCCCACAAGCAATCCACTGTCTGAAATCTCACAACATGAATTAGTACAATACACACCAAATAGGCAAGCTGATGACTCACTAATATCAATGGCTCCATGGTTCTCCTGCTCTTATTTTTTTACTTTTATGAACTGACTTGCTGTGCAGTAACAGATGAGCTGCCCTTGTGCACAGTACAGATGATGGATTTTTTGTCTAGATAAGGGTGATGACACCAATGTCCTCTGTGCTTACTGCACAGAAGGAGGTGATATGATGAATACTTTTGCACTATGTGTGATGGGGAAAGCTGGAGAGACAAAAGACTAGCTATAGACAGGCTTTTCTGTACAGAACACTTTTAAGCACTGTTCTGAAGAAATCATAAATCAGTATTTTTAAAACATGATAATTACGTGGCAGATAAAAAAGAAACAGCTGCATTAAGCATCTTCAAATAAGACTTAAAAAAAGGAAAGTCACTTCCTCTGTCCTTACTCTTTCTTGCACACAGAATGCATACAGTGATATGATACACAGAGCTACTCAATGGCCAAATAAATTTCTTCTAATTTAAATGTGTGTACTTTTCTAATATTCAAAATATTGGCCTATTTAAAGATGTGCCTTTCATCACTGCTACTTTTGTATACCTTATTAAATACAATTAATAGCTGTATTAGCTGTGGCAGTTTATCTGGAGTGAATGAAGAAAAGAAATGCAAAGAAAATGGGCAGAATACAGCTGCTTCTTGGAGAGTGCTGTAGTCTTCCCCAGCTTTGTTGTGTTTTCTCTTATTACTTCATTTGATCTCCAAATGCATGCCAAGAACAAACCTTTCCCATTACAAAAACGTATATGGACACAAGTAATTTCAACTCACCTGGAAGACTATTATTTGCCCTATTTTTAGCCTGAAGACGTAACTAATCACATTACTGGACAGGCTTTTATTTTCAAAGTGATGGCTTTGGAATAAAGAACTTCCCTGTAAACAGCAAGTGAGAGCTGCCTCTACCAGGCTTCCGCTGTGCTCCATCTCCCTCCACACCACATTCCTCAGATCACCACATTATTTCAGTGTCTCATCTGTAAGCACTGTGCTAGTGACCCCTACTGCCTCTCTGCTTTTAGGGTGCTCCTGCACCTTGCCAGGAAGTCCTCAGTGGCACCTAAACTAAGCTAATTCAATCGTGCTGTGCCCCTAAGGCACACAGCTGTTATTCAGGCCCATACTGAAGGCTAGAGCACCACAGTGATATTCACAAGCAACTGGTGGAGTGTGAAGCTGCAGGGCCCAGTCTCTGTGATCCCTAAGCTGCTGCTAGGCAAGACACTGTTAGTGCAGGTCACAGGTCTCCTCACCTCGACAATTTTCAGCAGTGAATTTCTCCAGCTGCACTCTGATCCAAGATAATATGATTGATTAGGTTGATACAGAGCAGTATAAAATGTATGCCTTCAATGGTGGGATACACAGTATTTCTTCTCTCCTGATTTTTTACGCCATTCTTCCAATCTATAGCTTTGGCAGAGAATCAGCCATGCAACCCTAAAACAGCTTTCAGATTTTGGAGTATTTACACACTATAAAATCAAAGCAATATCAACACATAGTTTCTAATAGTGGGAGAAAGTTTGAAACTTAACCATGCTTGCAAGGACTGTGTTTCCTCTGTCCCAGAAGCAGCCCAAACGCTGTGGGTGGCTCCAGTGTGATGGCATATTCTTACCCTTTAGCAAAATCCTGATTCTGACTACAAGGCAAAGAAAGAAATCAGGGGAGTTTACATAAAACAAGGTGGAAGAAGAGGCTTGCATGTGAAAACATTTTTAAAAGATCTTTGAGAAAAGCAGCAAAATTGTCTTCCAGCTCTTACAGGGCCAAAATATGGGTTTTCTGAGGCTGATAATGCTCATAGGCTATAACAACATTTGAGAAACTGCACTGCAGTTCACGTGATAGCAGGGGAAATCTGAAAAAACCCACCAAAATATGCAATTAGAAAAACATAACTTTTCCAGCCTAAAATTGCTAAGTGGTAATGCGACCTCTGCAAATACTGATCTAAGAACCCTGTTTTAGCAGAAGCAACATATTTTTAATAAAATATATACTTTAAAAAAAATCAGATGCCACATAGACAATGGGTTTTTGTAATTATTTAAATTCCAGCACCATTCTTGCCCAGCTAATGCAATCTCAATTTTTCTTTTTGTCACTGTATTTGTAGGATAAGTCAATATATTGAAGAAGAGAGGAATTTCTCATGTTATCATCTTTCTGGATGTATGTTGGTTTTATCTATTATGATTGTCACACCCTTTGGTTTGCAGGGTATTTATGTCTTCACACTTCCACTCAGAAAGTCAGTAGGGAATTCAAAAATTTGGTTATATCTTGTACTGGGCAGCCCCTGACACTGTCTTTCTTGGTCCAGCAGCCCCCTCTACTCTTTTCCTCCTACATTTCGGAAGTGCAACCAACCATTCCGTTTTTAAGGAAGAAGAATTTTTGCAGGTCCAACCCTGACACCCAGTGGCCTCTGCAGTTCCAGCTCTTACAGCTTCCCAGCGTCTCCGTCTATTGAATCCTGGCTTGAAGGGACACGGTGTTACTCTCCAAATAGATAATTACAGCACTAAAATCAACACATTTATGTGATTTACATAAGTAAGCATCCATTATTGTATATTCTGATAATGATACTTAATGGTATTCAGTACAAAAACCTTGACATATCTGAAAATGCTACTTTTTCAAGAATCCTAGTCATACAAGCATTCCCACTGAGCAATAATTCTCTCTCTATATATCTGCATCTCCTTTCACCCACTCATTTAGTATTCCTCTAAACCTGAAATGAAAGTGCCCTAGGGCAGGCATTCATTTTGTAAAAAAATAGATCTAACAAGAAAAAGAAGGCCCAGCAACAGATTTTATTTTTGTATAGAATAAGAAATGAAGAGAAAATGAATATAATTGAATATGATTCTTGAAAGCTAGCAGAGGAAACTCTTTCTTTTTAGAGTGAAATTGAAGTTAAGTAATTACTTGCAAATAATTGTCGCTTGCCTGTCAGCTGGAAATTCTACTACCTATTTTTTCTTCCTTGAATTAGTAAGCTTGTCTGGCAGACTCAGAGGTTTTTGAGCAAAGCCAATATAGAGTGAAGTTTTTGTGTGTTTTCTCAGAGCTCTGGACGCCTGAATGCAGCATTTTAATTTGGCCCAGTAACAAACTTGCTGAAAATGTCACACTCCCCAGTCAGGTTTGGGGGGTTCTGTTTCTTTGGTTTTGTTTGTTTGTTTTTGTTGGTTGGATTTTTATTGTTGTTTTGTTGTTTTGGTTGGATGGGGGTTTGTTGTGGTTTGTTTTGTTGTTGTTTCTGTTTTTAGTTTTGTTTGTTGTTGTTTTGTTGTTGTTGTTGTTTTTAAATGAGAACTACTACACCTGTTTAATTTAATGCAGTTATTACTCCTAGAAACTACAACATCTGCAAGAGATGGATAAGTTTCTGGGAATATTTTCTGCTCCAAAGACTATTTTAATCAATGCATCTCCTGGTTTAGAGTTTCCAAGAGGATAACTTCAAAACAGCTGTGAGGGCAGCCCTGTGTGTCACTGTGTTGGCACAGAACATCTATTAAAAGCTAGCATTCTTTCTATCCCACTCTTTAGAAAGATGCCGTTTAAAAAAGAAATGAAAGCTCTCCCTGGTTGAGAATATGTGTTTTTTGTGGTTTTTTTTTTTGTGTTTTTTTTTTTTTTTTTTTTTTTTTTGGTATGCCAGACAAAATAAAAACCTCTCTGAAAGCAACCACAGAATGCAGCTGCTGTATCCAGCTCTGTAATCTGCTTCCAGCTAAGTAAGCCTTGGTAGCAATGACTCAACAGACCCTCATAAAAACAACAAAAATAAAAAAAATTATAGTCCTCATTTAGCTCTTTGCACTGAAGGGTAAGGACACTTCAGAATGTTGTTTTTACATCCCTTTATATGGCCTTGGTTTTACAAGATGCTCACTTTTAAACAAGGGGCATAGAGTCAGCTGGGTTTTCACACAACATTTCTGAGGATTTCTTTTTGATTACAGGGCATTTACAAGGACAGGAAGAAATAGCTCAGTGTCCTATTGAAAAATTTCTGGCAATGTGTCTTTCCTATTTTAAAACAAATAATTAAAACCACTACTAGCATATGAAAGCATGAATCATTTCATGCATTTAAAACTTAACGTTATGTAAGCTCTTGAACAGAGCTGGAAAAAAACTATTTTGGTGGATGATAAAATTTTTTTCAAGCTTGACTTCGACCAAGACAGGCAACACAAGTTATATTTTCTGTGGGTTTAATATCTGCTTGTGAGTTTAACATTCAGATAAAATACTAGCTTCACTGTAAAAAGTACTTTTCAACATTAGTATTTAATTTTGACTTAAATTCCCTGACCCTCCTGGGTCTTTATCTTCCTGCCTGGGGAAGATAAACTCAGAGCTCTTCAACTTACAAAGGAACAGGAATGGGACATGCAGGACTTTCCTCAGCTGTATGTAGCAGAAGTAACCTCACCAAACTTCTTATTTTGGGAGGACCTGCAAATGCTGTGCCCTCTTCAGCCCTTTTCTAGGTGGACTTGCTTGAGAGTGACCACGGAAAGTGCTGCATGGCCCTCGCACCAAGCAAAGCGCTGACGAAAAGGGCGTTGTGCTGCTCTTGGCACCTCACGTTTTTTTTTTGTGGCAGCTTTTTCTTTCTCCGGAGCCAGGCTTCCCATGTCGCTTGTTTGGGAAGCAGCACCGAGTTGCGGTTCGTACAGAGCCAGTGCCAGGAGCTGGGATTAAACTGGGATTAAGCTGTGCCCCGAAGCCTGAGCCCCGGGGCTTTGCTTTCCCCTTTTCTGACACCTCCGGCCAGGAGAGACTTTTTGCTGTTGTTCCCCGTGATCCACTACGTGGGTATTTCCTAGCCAGATTTGACAGTGCACGTCCCTTGGATTCTAGGTGAATGGATCACTGTCAAAGCCGTATCTTTGCTTTACAAATCGACGGCAGGCCCGGGGCTTTACATCGAGGCTCAGCTGAGCACCTGCCTCAGCCTGGGGCCAGCCCCGCCCCGTGCTCGGAGCACGAAATGGCTCTGGAGCCCTTCCTCAGCCCTCACGTACGCGCTTTAAAATAACCCTGGGTGACACATGCCGGCCCGGCCTTGGAACTACCATTGCCTACTATGGGTCACCCAGCTGACGCGATCGGACCGAGAGTCAACTATTTTATTACGACAGCAATATTTACTTATGCCAAGGCTCGCCCCCCAGGGCGGTGTGGAGAGAAAACTACAGCTCCCGGCAGGCTCTTCCCGGCGCGCTCCCGTCGGGCACTGCGGCAGGAACAGCGGCGGGAAGCGCTGCTGCGCCCGCCGGAAAAGATCCCGGCGCCCAGAGCCGGCCCCGCCGCCCAGGCCTTTCCGCGCTCGGCCCGCCCGCCATCCCGCCTCGCCATGACGGACCGCTACACCATCCACAGCCAGCTGGAGCACCTGCAGTCCAAGTACATCGGCACGGGGCACGCCGACACCACCAAGTGGGAGTGGCTGGTGAACCAGCACCGCGACTCGTACTGCTCCTACATGGGCCACTTCGACCTGCTCAACTACTTCGCCATCGCCGAGAACGAGAGCAAGGCGCGCGTCCGCTTCAACCTGATGGAGAAGATGCTGCAGCCCTGCGGGCCGCCCGCCGACAAGCCCGACGAGTCCTGACCCTCCTCCTCCTCCTCCTCCTGATGCCGGCCGATTCTCCGCGCGGTTCCCGCGAAGGACTGACCGGGAGAAGCCTCGCAAAATGCCTGCCTCCGGACTCTGACTGTGCGGTCGTTCACCTTTTTTCAAGTGGAATATAATAAAGCTTCCTGGGCATTCCTGATGTTTGGTTTGGTAGTTTCCTATTGCGAGCTTTTTGTTCCCAGAGTGCAGAAAGTTTCAGTGCAACCTTCCGAGGTGAAAGTCTCGGATACAGCATTTTCCCGACCGGGCGGATTGATGCTTGCCTACAAAACTCGGTTTTGGGGGGAGAGAGGGGAACTTTGTTCGTACTCAAAGGGTTTGATTTCTTGGTAGCAGTAGTATGTGGGGTGGTTTAAAACTCCAAAATGGCTTTTCTCTAAACACTATTTTCTTGCCTCATTATTCATCTTTCCTGTACCTTCGGGGTTTTCAAACATCGATTATTTCTGATACAAATTAGCTACTTTCTCCACACCCCCCCCCCTTATGCTTACTAGAAACCTAGCATTCAAGTTTTTTCTCCCTTACATCAAAGATACTAATATTGGCTTGTGCCTTGTTAATATGGAATAAGAATATAAGGATTATTCACTACTTAGAAGTAAAATGCTTCAAGGTGACGCAGATCAGATTGCATACTGAACAGATATTGATTCTGATTTTTCACTTAAAATAGGCTTTCTATTCACTTAAAGTAAACATAAATTTTTACTTCTAATAGATGGAAAGACCTCAACCCAAAACAGTGAGATATGTTGCTTGAAGAAATAAAATGTTGTAATTTCTGTTATGTTTGTATTAACATTGGAGGGGAAAGTCCATCGTTTGTGGTCCTGTTAAGACACTATGGGTTATCAGTGATTATTCTGTGAAATCGGCGATCTCGAATCAGTACATCCATCTTCTGAAGAATTCAGGTGGCATTTTTCAAACTTTGCTGCACATGGTAAATGAGGGCATGGGTGAAGCAGTCAGAAAGACATTTTACCTGCAAGTTTTGTGGGGAACTATTTCAGTTCACAGTAAATAAGGGGAATATGTAGAAAACTGATTTTCAATTTGTCTGCAGGCTCGTGCAGGTAATTTGAAGAGCATCTGTTCCGCACTCACTGGGAAGCACGACTGAAAGTTTTCTGTAACTTGAATTCAAGCACTTAGGCATAGGTATGCAAGGCAGTCCTGCAAAGATTGGGCAACATCTACATCTAAATAAATCAAGTTTCCCGTTCAGTTTAACAGTTCCTGTTACAATCTGCTCTATTGCCAGCTCTTAGAACCTTGCCTTCCATAAAGCATCTCCTCAGCAGCCAGCTGGTGTGTGCAACACCAGGGGGTGACAAAGGAACTTGAGCCTTACTGCTGGGCCTTGGCAGCTGGAAAAGTTGGGCTGAGGATAACAGGTGCCTTTGTAATGGTTTGCAAGCTGAATTTGCAACGTTTTGTGAAGTCTTGAATCTCCTACAATAAGGATAAACATAAGCCATGCAGTTTAATCACTCCTACATAAATTAGAACTTGAAACTGTTTCACAGGAGATTTCTCTGACCATAAACTAACAATGAACTCTATCTGTGGATATTCTCAGCACATTTTAAAATGTGAGCAACAAATATGTGACACATAAAGATTAATGCTCTTTTGCTGGCCAGCTGTTCACTGTAAAGGCCAAACAGCCCTCAGGGACAAGTGAAGATTTATGTGGTGAATGAACTTGCTAGTTCTTCTGGTTATACTTGCTTGAATCCCTGTTAGGCACATACCTCTGTTTTAGCATGGTTGAAAGATGTTTTTAGAGTGTCTGTACTAAGTAATTATTATGAAACATTATAAACACTTCCTTAAGAAATTGAGAAAACGAAAGGAAAGTTCCAATTCCTAAGAATTCTAGATAAACTTGAAGTGAATTGGGAGACACTGAGGAGTTTGTTTCTGGATGATGGTATTTTTCCTAAATCCCTGAGCTTTTAAAAACCCAATAAAGGCAGTGAATTCTTTTACATTTTATTACTAAAAAGGGTAAAACCTACAAAGAACAGAGTTAATTACCTGCCCTATTGGGATGCATCTGATTTTTATCTCTGTCCTGATTGAAAGATGACAGATACCATTTATAAATCGACTTGACATTTGCATTATGTTCCTTTTACATCCAAGCAATATGGTTTTTAATGAAAAAACACGTGGATACTTAAAAAGTTTGATAAAGCTTTCCAATAGAAAAAAAGTCATAGGTTTTTTCAGTGAAATAATTCTGAAGTTCCAAGTGTGTATTACACCTTTTTTCACAATGAGTGAATAGAACAGCATGGGAATCCTAGCACAATTCCATCATTCTATTGCTCAGAATACCTTGATTTTTTGTTTATTTTCTGATTTATCAGAATGATAGCACGCCAGTAGTTAACATTGGCAAGGTGCAGCCATTGCACTAGTGAGCAGTTTTCTGCAAACTGTAAAACTTGGGCCAATTCTTTCATTTTAGTCATGTTCAGCATAAAACTCAGTTGCTTTGATCATTTGTATATATTTGACTTTCATAGATGATAACATTTGTAGTGTCTGTTTTAGCATCAGGATTTTACTTCAGCGCATGAGATAATTCCTTTTAAAAGATCAGCTATTTTAAGCAACACTGTCTTTTTCCCTCTTCACCACAAATCAATTAATGCAAAAGCAGCACAACTGGTTTCTGAATCCTCATTGGAGTTCTGTTGGTTCTGTAATGTACCACTAAGTCCATTGATTTTTTTTACTAAAATGAAAAAAAACCCACAAACATCATCCTTCCCTCACAAGACCTGTTTGGCTTCATGGTTGTTTTTTGGTTGTTAAAATTTAATCATACAGTATTTAATTTTAGTACTGTTGTTATAATACATCCATAAATGTATGCTCTATGCACTTTTTACTGCCCTGGTGCTAGCTTAATTGCCCCAAAGAACTTAGTTACTTTTAAAATGGATTAAACTGGCACATTGCTGCAAGTTAGACAATCTTGTTTGAAAATCCTATTAAAGTTCCTTTATTCTGTGTCTATTTGCTATTTTTCTTCTATATTAGTCTCTCTGTTAATTTCAGTCATATATGATTTGGGAAAAAAACCCTTGGTAATATAATACAGTTCACTGCATTATTTGTTGCCTTTTGAAACTGAGCCATCATTCTATGCTATCATGAAGAAATGTGTAAGGATGCTGACATACCTGAATGCTTCTGACTGCTCTAAAAATAGAATTAGAATAACGTTTTTTCCCGGGTTCAGAATTTCACCATTTTTCAATCTCATTTTCATACCAACTTGCTAATTACTTTTATAGGAACAATCACAAAATATGTTGGACTTTCCCTTGTAACATCTACCAGAATAGTGCCTGACACAAATAGTTCACACCTGGAATTTAGTTTGAAATCCCCATCAAATGGCTGGAATCGTCCACCTCAGATACATCTACTTAGACTAAGTGATTTTTGTGAAAAAGAAATTTAGTCCAAAAAATTGGTACTTTGATCAGGGATGAATGGCAGTTCAAACTTCTTGTAAGTTGCAAAAAAAAAATAAAAAAATCAATTTTGAGATGATACATGTGAAATTAGAATTTTAAAGCATGTAAATTACAACAGCCTTTACTCAGAATCAAGAGAGGTGTGGTTGCCCCATGTGTTTTTTTGCTGGACAGTTGGCTTAGAAGCTCTCAGAGTCTGATGCCTCACAGGTAATGCTGATATTGGTGCTTGTGGGGCTGCAGTGTAAATCTCATTGCTGAAATGGATTTAGGATTAACTTGCAAAGGTTTGTAAACATCCTACAAAGCCCTGTGGTTGCATTTAATGTTTCTCTTCTCCCATCAGGTTTATAGCTTGGCCTCACGTGGCACTGGCATAATTGAGCAGTGAGCTTCTGTGAACAGACGGGGAATAAACAACTGGATGTGAAAATGTCTTAAGTTGCATTTGCCCAGAAACCTGTATGTTTTATATTCTGAGCCAGAAGTCATTACAATCTGTGCAGAAGCTATGGACTACTAACCTGCAGGCTGCTGCATGATTTGCTGCATGCACAGCTGAGCACACGTGTAAAGCCCAGAGAATCAGAATTAAACATGATCACAGTGCACAGCTGAGCAGACATCAGCTGGTATAAACAAACAAGTTTTGCATTTTCTCATGCTTGAATAGCATGTAAGCAATGTTCTTTTCATACAGCATTAAAAGAAATTGAATGTACTTTCTAGTTTTTTTTTTTTTTTTTTTTAAAGGGGTAATATAGTTACTAGCCTGATACATGATTTTCCAATCATGTATCATCAACTACACTAGATCCTCCAATTTTTAGTATGCATCATAGACTGAAAATTTATTATTTTGATTAGTCTGAGCTATAGAATTAATGGAGAAGCCAGGGATATTTAGAGGATGTAGAATGTTTTTTAAAATATAGTTTTCCAGAAACAAGCAGTGAGCTTCTAATATCATGTTCAGGATGAAGATAAAATTAGTTGAATTTGAAGCGTATTTCTTCATGTACTACCTTTTCCAGTGATAGCATGGCCCCAGTGTTTAAGTATTCATCTTACTGTTTTGATAAGATTTCCTAGAGGAAAAAGAAACATTAGGAAACTGGTGACTTGAACAGTTACTGTCCTAATAACATTGGAATGAAAAGTCAAGGAGGAAAATAAAGCAACGTCTTTCATCCTGTGCCAGTCCATTTTTGTGGGGGAAGAGAAGCTGAAGGGGGCTGATAAGAAAGGTAGGGATGGACTGAAAATCAGGGTCTGTTGTGGTAGAACAATGGTTTTAAACTGAAAGAAGGTAGATTCAGACCAGGTTTAAGGAAGACATTTTTTTCTATGAGAATGGCAAAACACTGGAACAGGTTTCTCAGAGAGAAGGTTATAGATGCCTCATCCATGGAAGGGTTCAAGGCCAGGCTGGATGGGCCTCTGAGCAGCATGGTGGAGGTGAAGATGTCCCTGCTCATTGCAGGAGTGTTTGACTAGATGACATTTAAAGGTCACTTCCAACCCAAACCACTTTCTGATTCTATGATTCTAATGTGAGTGGGAAAAATCTCGTCTTATCAAAGTATCATAGATGGTACCTTTCAAACTGAGCGAAATAAAGGGTACTCTGTTTTGCTCTGGAAAGGATCAAAGCTGTTGCTAAAGTTGTGGAAATGCTCTCAGTGTCTCTCTCATGCCTTTGCAATGCAGGGCATGTGACAATGTTACTTTTCAGCTGCAAAACCCACAGGCTTTCATGTCATTGTGCTGAAGGATACAGCTTTTTTTTTCAAATGTCCTTCTGCTAGATCACTGTCAAGGCAACATTGCATCTAAAACATTCAGGCCTTTAGCTGTTACTACTCTGATTTCCATTTCATAGTATAACCATAGCGTGAAATTAATAAAACTAGTTAAAAAATACTGAGGATGAAAGAATATCTGGCACCTGCCCCTCCTTACCTCTTTTGTGGAAATCCTCTTCACATTTTAAAACTCAGAAATGCAGATTCAGATTCACTGCTTCGTATTTTAAAAGCCTAAGAGTGCCTTTGGCATTATCAGACCACTGTTTGTGGTGGTTTAAGAGACAGCAATAACTGGAACAGCTAAGCTCACTGCTTCACTTGCGACTGCTCCACAGTGCCTTTTTGGGGCAATTTTGTCGCCCTGATTTTTTAAGTTTTTCTAAGTCTTCTGATGTTTGTATTCTTGTAACAAACTTACTTTATGTAAATAACTTATTGGTTTTCATTCTTTTATGGAAGAAGAGAAATTTGATAGACTTTTGGTTTGTCCAGTGTCATTGGAGAGGTGACACTGTCACCCCCAATCCACTGTCACTTTTAGAAATCTATAAATATTAGAGTCAAAAATTAAAAGTGCTCTTTTTACCTTGGAAGAGCTGCATGTCTGTATCATGTTATTTTGTGTCCTATAGTGATAAAACTTTCTACTCATGGGCCTGGACTCTGCAAGGTATCACTGGGTCAGACTTGGCTGAGCAGGGCCTCCTTGGGCTGTCCTGAGAGTGACAGACTGGGAAAGTGCTCTGTGACCACACCAGAGCTTCAGAACATTGCTAGGCCTTCATACAAGTGTTGTTTAAAGAACTGTATTCTGGTTTTCATTGCTTGTTAAAATGTTTTCCTTGTAAGGCACTGGTTCTGAATCAGATATCTGCAGACAAATCTGTGGGCACTGCAGCTGGCCTGGGGTGAGCCTGGGATGGTGAAGTGAGTGAAGCCTTTGGCAAACAGTTCCCCCAGTGCTCCACTTTGTGATTTTATTCCCAGTATTTTGATTGATGTTTATGATGAGTCATTAAAGGAAAGAGACTATTCAAAGATAGTCCAAAGATACACTATTTAGATAGATATCCAAAGAGACTATAGTTCAAACAAGTCATAGGAAGCAAGTAGTCCTGCAGGATCTCAGCAGCAGGATGACTGTCGGGTGGGAAGTGAAGACTTTGCAGGACAGTGCAAGCCCACAGGCTGGCTCTGAGCCTTTGCTCCCCTGCAGGCTGGGATTTACCAACCTGCTGAGCAGGGCACTTGAACATTCAGCCTGTTAGTCAGCCTGGCCTGGGTTGTACCCAGCTTTCACCATCTCATCTGGAGATTGTTATTGAATCACGGTGTTTAACCACTCAGTGTCTCTCTGGGTCAGGCATTTATGTGACTTTTCTTCTCTGATGATGAAAGTTTCTGCCCTGACAGGTGCTTTGCAAGCAAGGGATGAGCCCCAATAGGGCCTGCAATCTAGTCAGAAGAAATGTGTATGTGAAGCCCAGTGGAAAAGAGGATCCCTAAGAAAGCTGGAGGAATAATGTCCAGGGACATCACTTTCTAGCTGCAGAAACTTCACACCAAAGTTTTGTGGCTGTGAGCTGCAGAACATGGGCCTCATCCTTCCAAGGGTATCACTCTGAGATACTTCTTGGCTCTCAGAATGAGAAACATGGTGCAGATGAGACAGTAAAAAGCCAAACTTAAAACACTGAAGATAAATTGAGGTAACATTCCTAACACATGCACTGGTGAGACTGCCAGCACTGGCAGAAAGGTGGGCTGAAATCAACAATGTACAAGAACTGCATTATCTGTTGTACGTGATGTATGTTTTCTAGGAAATGAGGCAGCAGCATTGAGGGATCACAGTGCTTAATAATTCTTAGAGGAAGAGATTTTATTCTTCATGCTGCCCTTATGGCAGTTAGCTGTAAGCCTTTTTCTGAAAGCTTATCTACCCCTCCGCCCACTTCTCCAAGGACATTACCAGGAAAGCTAATGTCATGAATCAAGAACAAAGCATTTTTCTTGGCAAAGCTGAGCAGGGAGCTTCAGGGGTTGTCTACGGAAAATAAAGGAAGATGTACATGCAAAGTACAATGCTTGTTCCTGGCCATCACTTGTGGGGATGGTCTTTTCCTGCAAAAAAGATAACTTAAACTGAAGATAAGGGCTCAAGAACAAGTTACTTGTGGTAAACAACAACGAGGACGTACCTGCTGTGCTGTAGCTAGCGGCCATTGCACATCCTTTCTTTAGGGTCAAATATGGGATTTTCCTCCCCTTTCTTGGAGGAACTTTCCTTGCATCACTGAGGCACTATAAGGAAAAAATAGGGCAGAAAAATCTCCCTCAGGAAGTCTTCCCAACGTAGGTAAGTAGTGTGCTGCAAGTTCAAACCGAGTTCCCTGGCTGTAAATTCCACAACTTTGGCATAAGCCATTAAGGGAATCAGTTTCAGTAACTCATGTTAAGTCTCTCCTGTGGAAGGGTAGAAGTGCTTTATCAGACTGGAGAGCAAAATGTTTTTTACCAGAGCTCTGTGACTGTGTCCCATTGCACAGGGGATGGCAGCCAAGACAGCAGGGTGTATTCCAACAGCACTGTGACCACTTGCAGGTCTCCACCATCGGTGTGAAGAGAAGCACTGTATAAAATCAAAAAGGTTAAATGAAACAATCTTCTGCCAAGGGAAACCTCTTTAATCTTGTGAACAACTTTCTTCTTTCTAATGTGTTAACTCCAACTCAAAATCGCATAATGGAAAGAGACAGTTGATCTTTTGGGAAAGGAAATGAAATCTTGTGCAACAGAAAAGAAAGACTTACAAACACTCTGGAAAGGAGATGTGCTCAAATAAAATGCAATTGAAAAAAGCCAAAAAAACCCCAATAAATTGGGACATTTATTGACTAGAAGAAAATGGTTTGGGAGGAAATGAGGTGCAGTGCCAAGGACCAAAACATGTTAAAATGTTGCACTGATGTTGCAAAATCTGGGGAAAAAAATCAAGGAGGAAGTGAGAACTTTGAAGGGAAGACATGAGAGACATGGCATGGATACTGGAAAAAAAATCTTTGCCAAAGTGATAGCCATCAAAAGGCATGGGATGCCATCAAGTGCAGGGGCATGCACCAAAGCTTGCCCAATTGATTCCCATTGAAATCCCAAGAAATTGTTTCCCTTCCCCCTTGTAGGAAATGCATATGTTTCAGACAGAAGAGCTGATTCAGATGCTTGAGAAGGACGAAATATGAGTCTGCTCAATCAGTTGGAGAGAATTTTACTCTGAAGTTTGAAAATGGCACAATCTCAAGTTTAATTCTGGAAATACCCTAACACTTAGGTATATTCAAGGCAGAACTAATCATATACATGAAAGAAAGGCATTCAGGGTTTCTGGGCTTCCCTCTTTGGATAGCAATGACATCCAGATTTTTCTTCAGCTTTCAAGATGGTTTTGCAGCCAAAGATAGCTCAGCGATGAGTAAACTCTAGGCGGTTGTTGTATATATAAATAATCTCAGTAGATTTCTGGGACTGATCTTACTTGTTTGTTTTACTTGTACCTTTAAAATATAGTAAATTACACAGCACACAACCTCCCATCCTGGGCATCTCCTCCTTTGCCTCAGAAAAAGATTTTGTTCCTAGTTTGGCCAGAAAATTTGTGCATCCATTTTCCACGCTCTCCCTCAGAATAAAGGCATGACAAAGACCTAGGACTGAAGACGTTATTAACTTATGTAATATTGCATTAAGATAGTCCTCAGTCATATTGGGGATTATTAGAGTTGCATTATTTCATTATGGTCAAACACCTAAGCTTTTGTTCTTTTCATTCTAAGGGACAGCAGGCCAGTGGGTTCGTTCTTGCCTTTAGTCTTGAGCACTGCCTGGCAATGGAAAGGAAGCAGCACTCGGGAAAGGCGGGGAGGGAAGCTCAGGGCTGTTCATGCCTTCTCTGCTCAGGTGAGTAGCGAGACGTCAAAGCCTCTGTCCTGTGTACATCTGTCCTGTTCCCACCCATCCCATTCCAAAATCCCCTGTGCCTGGACTGGGCTAGGCCAAGCCCACAGGAGCCTGACCAGGACAGGGATTTTGCTTTGCATTGCATTGCATTCACATGTATATACCTTTTAGAGTCTTTGGTTGAGTCTGAGGTGAAGTTTGGCAAGGGAGTCCACTTTGAACCCTGTGACTCAACGGGAGGTTCTCCCCTATTCGCTTTAACCCTCACACTTTCTTATCCTTACTCTTGTCCCTGTCTCTGCACAGATAATATTTGGGTTGTGTCCACTTTTGTGGTGATTTATTTCAGATTTCAGTTTGCTTTTTCTCTGTGTGCTTTTACAATCTAGTATCTGTAGAGCAAACCTTGCCAATGAACTCTGTCATGCTTTCTCTTTTACCTGCTTTTACTGATGACAACTTCTGGGGATTTTAATATGATGCATCTGCTACCTTCTTAGTAACAGCCATACCTGATAGCTGTTACTAAGAGATAGTTTACAGAAAATACCAGCCTTCCATTGTGTGATACTTTAGGTGTGATATGGAAGTGGCTCAGATAAAGGGACAGTTAAAAATCACTATTCTGGAGTTAAGAATGTTCCATATAGAAAGTTACTGTAAGTCAAGGTTTGATATGCTGATCTGAAGAAGACTTTTTTGCCCCATGTTACTTCTTATGGAGGCCCATGTCTTAGAGTTCTTCTGATGTACTTCCTATAGCGCATATGATCTGGTGATTAATCTGTTCCTGAGGCTGATAATCAGACTTCCATTTACAGCTGAAGATGTGGCAATATGTATTCCAGTCTCAGTGTCACAAATGTATTTTTTTTTCTGTTTCCTGACAATAAATTTTTTACAGTATTTGGACATTACTCATCATTGCAAAGGCAATGGAAGTCAAGAGCAGCTAAAGAGTCCAGCCTGGGAACCTGTACAGATACAAAATAATAGGATGAGTTTTGTCTATACTTTGATGGCCATGAAACAGACCAAAGAAAAGAAAGCATACTCCAAGCACAAAACATAGAAACACAAAACATACTCCAAACATTGTGCCAAAATGCAGAGATAAGTTTGCAGTTCCTATTCTGCTAGAAGAGGATAAGCAAGATTTTTGAGAAAGAAAGAACAGTTACTATGGATGCATGGAGTGTTTCAATGGATCCAAAAGCACATGCTCACTGTGTTCACCTCATTTTTCAGTTGTAGGGCCTTCCCTTTATCTTACATTTGGTATGTATGTGAAGTAGAAAGGGACATGAACAAGATGGCATATTGTAGTGTAAATCTAGACAGTGAGTAGATGTCAGATGTATTCTGAAAATCTCGCAGGAATTCTAGAACGATGAACAATAGATCAAGGTTTTTGTCAGAGCCTTTCAACAAAAGGTAAAATCTGTCACATGCAGGGACAGCCTCTAGGTGTCACTTGAGTATAAAAAGTAGGAACAAAGTTTGGGATTGGATAACTTAAGTGCTTTCAAGACACAGTGCTATTTTGGTAGAAGTTAATTGTTTAACTTATTAGTGGGTTATTTTCTCATGATAGCAAAATATAATCAAGCTTCTGGTATTTGGCATTCTGAGCAAGCAATCTGATTGTTTCACATAAGTTGGAGCTTGAGTAATTTATAGGGCTGCAGAAAGAAGAATTTTAAATATATGATATTGATAAGAAAAAGAAGTGTCAACAAGTTAATCACCTATTTCTTTAAGAATTAGAGATCAGTTGTGCAAGATGTTCTGCATTCTGATATAATCGCATCTTGTGTTCTAGATTTCTAGTGCTTTGAAAACAAGTAATAAAAACTTACTATGCTAGAAAGCTGGTGTGCCCCAAATATGTGGATATTGGCAGTAGAAATGTCTGTAGGTGTTTTTTTGAAAACCTAAATATCTGTAGCAGCTTGTCGGAGATCTGAAAGTCTTTGAACTGAGAATATTTCTGTGTTAGTTCAATCCTTGACTCGTTTCCTGCTCCTTAAGTGAGTGTCCTCCTTTCAGGGAGGCATGTAAGCAGTCCTTCCTCAGAAAAGAGTTTTGCATGTGTTTAAGAATGTCCTTTATCCTCATTGACTTTGTTCAGCCATGTTACCATCTCAAAGTGTTTCCTGTAGTAGGTGCACGATCAGTTATGACCAGGGGGTCTTCTTTTTCTTGTGTTTTATCACCTTTGTGTGAATGTTGTTCTTGATTGTTCTCATAAAACAAATTCTGTAATGCAGAAAGCTTATTTCACAGTCTATTACAGTTTTTACTTATAGGCCAAATGCAACAAATTCTTACATTAAAATTCAGGAAAACATTTAAAGAAACCTACTATTTCCCCTCCTCCCCCCTTATTTGAACATATTTCCAGTTTAGGGTTTTAAAAGGTTTTAAGGAAATCAAGTCTTAGTCATCTTATTTATGCAGAGACTTGAAGCAAGGGTGGAACTATGAAGTGGCACAGTCCTAGGATCAGATATTAACAGGAAATGTAAGACTCTTTTGATTTTAAATGAAGTTATTAGGAGAGTCACATGAACACTCCCTTGTAGCTCAGCTTGTGTAAACTCATTTTATTTCACTGCCAGAAAACTTGTTTTCAGAAGCCATAAGTTCATATTTTGTGTCCAGACAATGAGGTCATGAGCCCTCTGAAGAAAAATTTTATTGTGTTTTCACTAAAGTTAGTGCTTCTTGAGCAGCATTTCCTGAAGTATGGTTAAATCTCTACTGACGTCTGCAGGAGTAGAACGTTAAGTCTTTTTGAAAGAAGGTTATCATTTGGAAAACTCTTATTATGTTTGCAGAAACCTTCTGGTACTTTGCCACAAGATGGCAGTCTAACAGCACATGATGTTAAATCGAATTTTTCTGGTGTTCTCGAAACATTGAGGATAGAATTTGTCTGTAACTAAGTGCAGCAATGTTGCTTTTTAACTTTTCAAAATACTATTGTTCCCCTTGTATGGTTAGTGCATCTTTGCATATGTTTTAATTACATTGTTTTCCCTTTCTGCCGTTTATTAGCTATACAATAAGCTTTAATAAAGAGTAATCAATCTCCTGAATATCGCTATTGTATCCTATAGTTAATGGTATTTTATTTGTAGACTACTCTCCACCATATTTTTTTTCAGAAAAATAATTTATTCTTTAAAATGTACTTGTTTTGTTTCACAATGTAATTGTTGATGTGATTCATCTGGTGTCTTTTTTTTTTTTTAAAGGATTGGGGTTTTTTAAGAAATCAGTTTGGAGAGTATAGTTTGTAGTCCTTTGGTAGTTCTCATAAGTCTTCTTTTTCGGTCTTCAAGCCTATATTTTTAAACATTATTGTTTATCTCCCTGGGATATTTTATTCTCCAGTATTTTATTAATATTCAGTTCTTTCTATGCTTTCACTGCTTTGAATTCTTACTCTTACTTGAGTAAGAATCACTATTGTCAGCAAAAGAGTGGCCATTTTTTAACTTGGGGAATACTTTAATAGTTCTATTGCAAATATGATATTGTGAATCCTTACTGTTACCTGTTTCTAATCAATATGTTGTGGAGTCTTGCTAGATCTTCACTGAAGATATTTGAGAGGTAAATGAACCAATTTGTTTGCCTTCACAACAAATTTTCAAGCCATATTTATCAAGAACGTTACTGTTTTGTGCAATTTATGTTTTTATATCAAAGCTACTAAAATTTTTTCATCCTTTTGTACTTAGCCAAGGGCTAACAATATTTTGGAATTGTACTGGAATCAAAGTCCTTTCTAGATGGACTCTGGTGATCCAGTTGAATGTGTTTCACTTGGCCAATGCATAAGATGGAGCTGGTGATTGTAGACAGAACTTTGTGCCTGAGCATGTCTAAATAGCAGTCAAAGGAAAGATAGCTTGCAGCAAGTTTTGAAATTTATTCAGTCTCCAAGAAAGATGGAATGAGTTTTGACTGGGATCAAATAACCTGAAAAATCTCATCTTAGTTTTGTACTAAAATTTTGCATTCAACCTAACATGAAGTTTATTTTTGCAGCGATGGGCACTGAGTTATGTGGTAATTCTGCCTCTGCTAGGGTGATGTGCTGGTACTATGCTATAGTCAGTTTTAGTACCTGCCAAGCAAAAATAAAAACTTCAGCTTTAATTTGTCTTACTTAAATGTACTGCTCTGTCAAACTTACATATGAGGTTTATCAAGATGCTTTAGAAGTCAGTGTAAGTTGACATTCAGAGTAATTTCTGAGTAATATGAACTCAAAATGAAAGTTAGAATTACTAATTAAATATGTAAATGGTTTGATGATTGAAAGAATAAGGAATAGAACACTATTTTTCATGAAATGTTTCTTTTTAACTTCTGTGTGCAGCAAGAACACAAATGACTTGTAAAGATGCTAGTAGTTTTAAAAAATCCTGCAATTCAGATACTCAACATAGACAACATCTAAGACTGTTCTACCTGTTCTGTTGAGCAAGAGATGAGGAATTGACTGAAGATACTTTCCTACTATTCAGTTTCCAGTGTTAACTAACCTTACAACCTTCTATTGCCATCCCTAAAGATTTTTAAGAATCCCATCTTGTCAGGGAGCTTTAATATATCTTTACCCTGTCAGGATTCATAATGAGTATCTATTTTAGCTATTGTTTCTATGTACTTTTTATCAATTGTACATTTTCTAACTCCTATTTACATGCCTGTCTTGATTCTGTTACCTTCTGAGTACAGGCAAGACTTCATTTATAAAAAAGATTATTGACAAAAAGGTTTTCTTTTCTCTGTTTCTCATTTCATTGTACGTTTCTTAATTTGGTTATTTTGTTTCTGAAAGCAGAAATCTGGTAATTATCATTGATCCTTCTTCTTTTCCTTCTTTGTGATGTTTTTATGTCAGGGTTCTCTGTCTACTCTTTGAACACAGACAGAATTTGTACTTAACACAGTATTGCCTCTTTTTTTTCTGTGTTTGTGAAATTTTTTCTATCCTGATACAGCTTCTTGTAGCCTTACCATATCTTCTTGTTATTTAGTCAGGTAATCTAAAGGCAGCTACTCCTTCTTCTTGCTTAAGTTTTTCATTTCAGGATGCAGAATTTAATATCCATGTGTTTTGCTGCTGGTTTCTTGTCACTGCAAAAAGGCTTTTTAAAATAAGGGCATAGCAACCTGACCACATCAGGGACAAAGATCTCAGATGCAGGTACATAAATCACTCAAATGAAAAACCTATTACATAATACCAATGTATTGGAAAATAGCAGGATTGAGGTTAATTGATTTACTCCCGAAATACTTACTAGATACTTTTACTTATCTCTTTGGTATTTTGATGAGCAAGGTTTCTTCCTAGGTGTTTTTATGATTTTGCAAACTTTTTCATGGCTAAGGTCATATTACTAGCAGTCTTTTCCTAAGATCATAGGTAGTCTGGTTCTACCTATCAAATACAGTAATTTTCTATCATTCTCCATTTCAGCTCTTGATTCAATTATTCTACTTTTACATGGTCAGTCTCTGGTCTCTTGATAATTTCTCTTACTTGGGCCTGCAGATCCTCAAAGAACTAAAGATTATTTTTGTATTATTCCAAGTTCTCAGGCTTTCATATACAGTTTATTGAATCACCTTCTCTAAATGGCTTTGGTTTTCTATTTCCCCACTGCCGCTCACTTCTCTGCATTATTAGATAAAGCTGGAATACACTTGAATCTTCATTCTTCTATACATATAAAAGTCCAGTTACTAGTGAATGATTATGGAATTGTGTATAGTTCTCACTATGCTTTCTACTGTACTTGGAATTATTATGTAATTTTGATGTTTCATAGCTGTCATCCTTTGTTTGTGCTACCCAAACTTATTTATTTTTAAATAAGCTGGTAGAGCCTGACTTTCTCAGCCTCATTGTGATAATTCTACTTAACACTTTTAGTAGTTGCAGCAATTGGTACAAATGAGCTGTGGAGAGAAGAGTCTATTGGATATGTTTGCCCCAGACTCACAGAACACAGGACTCTAAAGTGATCTGCAGTCTCTTTGGCCTCTCTAAGGTAAGGCAAATCATGTACATATCATCACAGACTCTTCTTAAAAATCTTCCAGAGTTGGAGTTTATACATCCTCTTCACCCACTGTGTGCTGCTGCATTTTTATTCGTGGTCTGAAAAAGCTCATATAACAACATGTGTTAGAAAAGACCTCAAAAGGTATTCTGGTCCAACTTTTCACGTGACATGTAGCCTACTTAGATGGGCTTATCTAGTACCCTGTCCAGTCACATCTTGGAGAACTCCAGTAATGGGCCTTCTACCATGTCCCTGAGGAGGCTGTTCCAGTGATTGATTGCTTTCACAATTTGTGTTTTATATAGAGATGAAACCTCTCCCAGTGCAACCTGTACTGATTGCCCTTTGTCTTTTTCTCTCTCAGAAGAGTGGTCCTCTGGTCTCCTTGTAGAGATGCTTTAAGTACTGTAATACTGTGATGAGGTCCCTCTGATCCCTCTTTTCTCCAGGGAGAGAAGACCTAACTCCTTCAATCTTTGATCATCTTTGTGTCCCTTCTTTGGACCCTCTCTACGAGATGCTGCATCTTTCTTTGTTGGGATCAGAATTGTCCTGCAGGTGTGGCTTCTGTCAAGTGCTGAGTAGAGTGAGATAATTGCATCAGCTAATAATGCCTTTTTTGCTGCCATGCATATGCACATTACTCCTATTACCTGCAAATAGAGTAGATTATTGTCTTCCTCTATGTATCATTTAGGAGGAGTATTCTTCAGAATTTGAACACTAAAACGATTTTCCCCCTTGATCTCTTCTTCAGCCTGAACAATCTCGGTGCTTTTGGTCTATGCTCAGAGATGATGTGTTAGATATTTCAGCCGTGCCTGTTGTTTTTGTTAGGCTCTGGAATTTGTCCAAACCTCTATTAAAATGTAGCTGAATTAAATACAGTACTGCAGTTTAGCCCTTAGAGTTGAAAAAGGTAGAATAACAGCTTGATCAATCTCTTACATGATAATCATGTGTGCTTCTTACCAATGGCATTGATACTGTTGACCAAGCCTGGAGTTTCAGATCCTTTTCAGCACAGCTGCCAGCTAAACATTGCCTGACTTGTATGTATTATGCTTGTTGCTCTGCATCTACATCTTGCACATGTCCTTACTGAATTGCAATCTCCTTTTTCAGATTTATTTCCTGTTTGTCAAGATTCCTTTGAATTATAGCCCTCCTGCCCGAAATGCTTGCAGTTCCTCACAGGCTGGTGTAACTGCCAGTTTAAAAAGCTTCCTCTTTACTTTACAACCCACTTCAAGAACTAATGCATCAAACAGTATCAGCCCCAGGGCAGGCTCCTGCAGATTTCATATTGCTAGTGAAATAATGACACTCCTAAAGCTACTTCTAAATAGGTTTTCTACCAGTTTTGTACCTCCAGTGTGCATATTTCCTTCAGAGTACGTAACATCTGCATGAGCAAACTAGGGATATGTCAAAAAGTGGCAAAAACTCTACAATAGATGGATATATGGCATCTGCTGCCTCTTTCTTATGCACAAAGTGTTACCCTCTCAAAGCATGCTTCTCATTTCACAGAAAGAAACTATGATCTGACCCAATGTATTTTCAACACAACTGTGATGAGCGCTACTTCAGTCATGCAGTGGTTTGATTATTCATTCCATGATTTGTTTTTCTTTTTTAATAGGAGTTGCTGCTAAACCGGTGGTTAGGTAATTTCCAAAGAACAATTTTAATCTTTCCTCTATGCTTCTATATTTGTCCTTGCTCAGCCCTGAAGTTACTTGAGATGGTTCAAAGGAGGATCACAAAAGCAGAACAGCAGAAGAGTTACAAGGTAGGACTAAATCTCTTTTTTAGAAGGAAAGTTGTGCTGAGGTACTTGTGCTGAGGTACTTTCAAGGCTGAGATGCTTACTAGGCTCATACTTGCAGAACTGGGAAAGAGTTTTGTCTCTGGGTAGACAAGAAATTTTGCTTCCTTCAGCAGTTACTCGTATGGTTGCCTGCTGATATCATCCATCTTGGCTTAGTTAGCATCTGTCACTACGGAGAGCCAAACCCTTGTCTATGCTTGGGATATACAGCTTAGTTATCTCAGAATGGAAACATTTTTATGAACAGATTTATGTACAAGTACCTGGGTAAAATCTAACGTAGGATCAAATTTGATGATTTAATGCTATTCTACTATCTTCCACCTATTAAATATTATTAAGTTAAAGACTAATATATCTAAGAAAATTTCTTCAGATTTTCTGTTTAGTTTCATTTCCTGGCACTACCAAGTATGCCCCTTTTGGTTATTTACTCCAAGTTTATATTAATGCGCAGTTCTGAGTTTTGTGGGAGACATCCATATTTCACAGAATGAAAACAAACATTTCTGTGCAACCCCTGATATGAAGCCACATACTAGCAAATTATAGTTGTGGGTTGCTGATTTGGAAATTCTTTTCATGCACTTCAGCAACGCAAGATCCATGTTAGAGGCAAATAATAATTTGGGTCAAATTCTGCTGGTTCAAGTAAACAGAGAGACTTTCTTGCTTGCTTTACAGAATTAGTATTTTACATGTTAACTTCTTAAAAAGCATGGATTTTTACATAAAGCTGAATCACAGAGTCTTAAGTTAATTGTAATATTAAATGCTAATATTTCTTTTATGCAAAAAAAGTCTGAATGCTGAGATGTTTTCAAGGTGGCTGAATACTATTCCAATTTTTACTAATTCACAGACAGTCTAAAAAATGCTGGGAAAAGAACTCCAAAGGCATACACTGCCTTCTTGTAACCACTGCAGTTCCACAAAGCCCTTTTTGTGGATTAAGAGAGTTGGCCTCGTCTCTTAGAGGCACCTTGAAAAGGAAAATTTTCAAGATTGGGTACATAAATTTGGAAAAATGTATTGAATTTTGCATGTTTTAGTAAATTGGTGGCTGACTCGGAATGGCTAACAATAAGATATTCCAATTTCACCATCCACTTTGCTCTTAAAAAAAAAGCCAACAAAAAAGCTATACTCAAAATATAACCATGTTTCTTAGACAGAGGAGTACTATATTGTCCCCTAGTACACACCATTGTTCCTGTGACCCACACATGCTTGTGGAACTTCATAGTCTTTTAAGTAGTTTGCAGCTGATAGCATTTGCTTGCTTCAGTCTTAAGTTTCTCTCTATTGAGAACTGATAAAAATAGTATTTTCAGATAAAACCAGACTTTTCAATAAATGCACTGTTTATTTTCTTTTTAGTAACACAGAGATATAAAATTATATTAGAAATATGGGGAGGGGGGGTATTGTTCACTGGAAAAACCTTGCTCTTTTAAACATTGCTTTCCTTGTGTCTTTACATATTTATATCTTTTCAGTTTAAAGACTTTAAAGAATTTCTGGTTTTCTGGTTTTCTGCCCTCTTTTGCTCAACTGTGATGTAGGGCAACTTGAATGACAGAAGTATGGATGTCTTGAGCCCTTGTGTCAGATTGGTTTTATTGGTAATACATTTAGTCAAACAATTCATCAGCTTTGTGCTCAATCATACAAACCTCATGTTGGTCCAAGACCAGAGAGGGATAAGAGTTTAACCTGCTGTTATCTGCACTGCTGACTGTCACAATGTTCTAATGAATTGCTGGGTTTCAGCCTAAACTGTGGTGCCTGCTCCAAAGTCTTCCCAAGCTGCTTGGAAGAGCATCCTTAGCCCCAGGCCAGGCTTATCCTGGTCACCTCTGTGGTGTTTACAGTGTCTCAGGAGATAGGCCATGCTTACTCCTTACCTCTTTGAGACCTGGATTGGTCTCAAAGCCAGAAAAGGATAAGTAAAAGAGCCTATCTGCCTGAGGGAGTTGGGTTTTTTTCTTAACTTCTCACTGATATAATGATTTTCTTCATCTTTTTCATCCTGGTATAGAAGATGAAATGTTCTACATGGTAGCTTAGAGAAAGTAGAGGTGAGACAGAGAAGAGTAGAATGAACTTGGGAGCAAGTTTGGTTTGGGTCCATATACTTGACAAGTACAGAATTACAAACTCTTGTTACAAAAACTAAAATTTTGTTTCTTGCTGAGGACATATTTGGAATAAGACTAGCTGTGATTAAGATACAGCTAATAAAGGTGTGCCTTACCTCCATAATTTTCTCATTCATGATCACATGTTAGAGCCAATAGAATATTATGCAATTATACAACAGCTCAAGTAGCTTAAATAGCTCAAGTGTGTACAACTTAGAAAAATTACGTTGTGAAATGAGCTCGTCTGTGCAAATTCTAAAACATTATCTGTCATACTCAGTTTACACAGAAAAGCCAGTATAACTGTGTGTTTCTTTGTGGATAACTGAAGTATTAAACCTCTCTAGAACAATCCAGCAACAGGCTGCTCTTTAGGGAACAAACTATATTTCATTTGCAGAGAAGTTGAAATTTTTCTCTATTAAAATAACTACCAAGATTAAAGATTACAGGAAAGATACAAGGCTGTATTTACACTCAGATGGGTTTTCTTACTATTTCTTCCATTAGTAGCACTTAAGAAAGCTATGCCTGTGAGTGCAGCTCTTTCAAGAACTGGGTCACAATTTCTATCATGGCAAAAATATTCCACTGCTTTCAGGTCTTGGTTCTGCCAACTAACTAGAGAAGAGACATTCTAAACAGAGCATCCAAAGAGCACTATATGTATTTTTGTAATTTTTCTTTATGTTTTTCTCCAAATGTAGTAAGTATTCTTCATAATATAATCTTTGTAATGTATTGAAATAAATTTATTCTTACTTTTCTCACACAACTTTTCTGGTCCCTGTTTTGATTGCATTGTGAGAAATAGTATATTTCCCAAGGGTGAAGTCCATCAGCAAGTCCTGACTCCTCTTGGAGCATCATGCCATTATATAGGTTGAGAAGTCATAAAGAATCCGGTGGAAACAATCTCAAGTGAACTGAAATGCCTTTGTTACTACTGGCAGCTTGGGTGCCAGATTTGGAGAAAGAAGTTTCTTAATGAGTATGGGTAAATGTCTATCTCTGGGGAGACAATCTCTGGGATTGTCTTAGATTGTCCTGTTCATACCCTGCATAAGACTTACAAGTTAATGAGCAGACCTACATCTTCCAGAGAAAAGAAGCTGAGAAAAAGTGGATAATTTTTTTTTTCTCTTGTACTGTTGGACCACTTCTACTGTCCGTAAATACTCAGACATGTTCTCTCACTTTTCCTTATGAAGGATGATATTGTGGAGACTGTAAAACAAAGCTTTCTTCAGGAAACAAAAAAGGAGTGATTTTTTTCTGAAAAGAGAAATCAGAGTATTCATGTAGGTTTCTCTGAGGCTAGGAAAGGTCTAGAAGTGAGCCAGGTGGGTGTTTTAACGATGTGAAAATTGTTTATGAGAACCTCAGGACCTCCCTGAGGAGAGTAAAGATCCAGGAATGGACTAACTGGAGGAAGAGTTATTTGCAGTTCATCCTGGTTTTGATGTTCACATGGCACTGGGGAGATGAAGGGAGGTCTAACCTGAACCCTCACAACATCTCCTTATTAAAAATATCCTTCAGAGCAGTGAGAGGACATTCTGGTGGTTCTAGTTCACTCTTCTCATATGAGGACCACACAAAGGCTTTTAACCCTGTCCCTTTCAGCAGTTTTGTAGTAGCCTTGCCTTTCACATTTGGCACATAATATACACATGGGGATGTAAACTGAATTCACAAAAATCCATAAAGAACCAAGTTTGCTCTGGAGCAAGGAGAATGCTAAGCCAGCATTTCTTGGGTTTCTGTTCAAACTGCTAGAGTTTTTAACAGAAACTGAATACAATAATCTTAAATTTACTGGTTTTAGAGTGTTGTTGTCATCTTGGATTCTCTTTACATTTCTTCTCTCAAGGGAATGAAACCGGATTTTTTTTTTTAAACTTTATGACAATTTTGTTCAGCTCTATCCAGTACTAAAATGGATTGTGGAAAAAAAACAACCAACTGACCAACCAACCAAAAAAAACCCCCAGCAAACAAAAAAAACCTGCACATTGCCTAAACATACCAAAAAACCAAGCAAAAACTCACTCTCCTCCCCCAAAAAACAAATCCAAAAGTGAGCTAATAATTCTTTTGAAACAAATAAATTTTATCTGACTGTTACATTTTGAATGGAAGCAAAAAATCATAAAAGTAATGATCTTTTTCAAAAGAAGTAGAAAATGGTCTAAGTTAAGAAAACAATATTGTTGCTCTTGTGTACCTAGAGGCTTGTATGAGCAATAATTTTAAAAGACAATGTATTTTTGTTTAAAAAAGCAATTTATTTCCAACTTTTATGTGTGGCAATCAAGCAAAAAGAATTGTCACCTTTTTACAAATTTTAAATATTGTTTCATGTGCATCCAGCTTTTGTTTAAATGCCAACCCTTCTCCTCAAGTGCTGCATTATTATTTTCTGAACAAAAGTGTGTTGATCAAGTTCCTGAATAAATTTTTGTCCTGTTTCCTTGTGATTATCATATTAATTTCCACTTACTACTTTCAAAATGCACTAAATGAAAAAGTTGAATAAAATTTTAAGTGACACTTTGTTCTTTTATATTGTCTTATGACAGACATCTATACTGTAGTGTAGATAGAAATTAGCAGGTATTCTATAAGGTGATGAAAGCTGTCTGAATTTCCTGTTTTTTTCTCTGGGTTTAAGTTTGTTTTTGAGTCATTCTTTTCTGGGGCAAACAAAGGAATACTAGCACCTTGGAGAAAACGTCGCAGATTTAATTCAGAGATGAAATATTTTCAGCTTAAAAATAGTCATAATAACTTTTTTCTGCAGATATTTAGTATGAAGTGGGACTAGGTCTTCACTGATACTGAAGACTGATGAGCAGTGGTGAATCAATCCAATACTAACCTGCTTGCTGCAGTTATTTGTTAAATTTTTCATAGCAGTTTTGTCACCTTAAACTTTTTAAAAAATGGGTTCCAGGTGTAAATTAATCCATTATTTGATTTTGCAAAAGCTTTGTAAAACAGGTTTATGAAGCTTTCTTATTATCTCCTTCCTAAAGTGCAGTAGTAGTGTATTTCCTCCCATGGTCTTCATATTTAGACAACTTTGCAGCCCTACTGGGTGAAATTGAAAGACCAACTCCCAAGTATTTTATTAAAAGGAAATGGGACAACTGCTATAGAGGCTTAAACCTTGCACAGGGAAGCAAAGCAAACTCCTACAGCTCTTCTGCCTTCCATCCTAAGCAGAGCACTCATTTTAGCTATCTACAGCCTGGTGACCACTAGCTATCAAATAATCTACCAGGAATGTTTCATTTCTGCTGCTTGCATCAGCACCAGGCTCCTTGCAATTCCCAGGATAAACACAGGTCTTCCATCCTTACAGTCATTAATTCAAAACCTGACACAATCAGACCTGAATCTTGGCCTCAGCTGCAGGCCCACAACCCATACACTGTGCCAGATGAGCTGTGAGCCAAAGCCCATTTGCCAGCTCCAGCCTCCTGCCCAGGCTCTAGCAGAAAGCCTGTCTTTTCAGTCCGCTGCTTCACTGGGAACAATGCCTCCAGCTACATCCTAAATTTGACTTTCAGAGAAAATTTCAAGTCCTGTTTGGGGTTCTTTGTCCTCGAGGAACTGTATACTGATTTTGGCGAGAAAAGTTAGACTAATTCTCCACATTTCCAAAATGCAATAGAATTCTCATTTTAAATAGTGCCAGTAAAGCAGAATTATTTCCTACCACCATAGGTTAGCTGGAGTGTATTTGTACTAACTGAACCCCAGTGTTGCCCATTTAAAGTAAACAGAAGCAGCAGAGGATACATGTTGCTAATATTTACCCCATATTTTATTGTCTTAAGTTAAGAAGTTGCTTCTCTGCAAAATTTCATTCTCAAATTTGATGAGCAGGTGATAAATTTTAGCTATGTACATAAATTTAGTATGTAGAACTAGATTTTACAGCTTGAAGCTATACAGCTCATGGAAAGAATAACTGGTACATAAGAAAAATTGAAGGCCATCCTTTATGCCCACTGGTACTTGCAAGTAATTTCAGAACCACAAGGTTAGTTATGCCTTTCAAGCTGTAATGATTATACAATTGCACGTAGGAACTGAAAAATAAGCAGGTACAATAGTACTTGAATTGTGATTTTTAAGTATTACTACTTCTTACTTTCAATGATTTTGGGTAGGAAATTGAAAGTATCAAGTATTTTGCTTCATATTTTTCTTGTGCAGATAAGCTGTTTTGCTCCATTCTCAGGATCTCAGATAGGAAAAGTAACTTTATTTAGTAAGGGGTTTTTTTTGGTTTTTTTTTTTTTTAAGCGGTTTTTTAGGGCATTCTAAGTAGCACTATGTGCAGTTACAGTTTCACTAGGTGAAAGGAAAAGCTGGTCATTAGTATTTTGCAATGTGCTTTAATAACCACATACAGTAGCAATATCAAATGACACTTTATAGTACTTGTTAATACTCTGACTTACTGAGAAACTTTACAGCCCACAAACTAAGAAAACATGGCAGGTTTTACTGAAGTCTCATGGTGCTGTGTTATTCAATTAATGTTGCTCTTAACATAACTTTATCAGCACAACTATGTCAATACACACATAAGTTGCTTCTTGACAAAATCATCCTAAAAGGCTCATGGTGTGATGCATTACAAGACTTCAATTTTCAAGTTCTACAGTGAATTCTTTTAGGTGTATACAAATTACAAAGGGAGCTGTGTGCCATCTGACAGCTCCAGGCAGGAAGGAGGATCAGCCAGAGCCCGAGCTGAGATGGGGCTCCTGAGCCAATGGACAGGGCTTGTGTGAGAAGTCCTCAGGTGAGGCCAATCCCAGCTGTTAGGCTGTCTCAGAGCACTTAGGGTGCTGGCAAAGGCATCATCTCCTTCTCCTGCACCAAAGCTGTGTGTTAGCATAAGTGTTTACAACAGTTCAGTTCTGTGCAGCATTGCCCCAAGAATCTCCTTAAACTCAACAAGCAGATCAGCTTCCATAGATAAATATCTTTTACACACTCAGATTTTGAGAAACCTCAAAGATTTTCACTTTATATGATGGTGACGTTGAAGGTGTAAAATGGGCCTTCACAAAGCTTCTTCTTTCCTACATTCTGCTGTGCAATGAACTCATAACAGGAGCGATTCCAAGCACTGCATCCCAGTGCACTTCTGAGCTCAGTACGTGCAAACAGTGTCCAGGCCTCTTGGGCTCACTCCCTGCGACTGTGGAAATATTTGTTTGTTGTTGAAAGCAATAGCTGAAGTTTACTTTAGCCCTTTGTGTTCTAAAATATGTGTTCTTGTCCCTACTTACATCAAATAGTTGTATTTGCTTTTGAAATGGCTTTTGTGCTAACTAGTGCAAGCGGGCAAACCTAACTTCAGTTCCATGAAAAATGTCAAGATTTGGAAATATTTCCCACCCCACATTGGGACAAAAATGTGTAGATGGTACTCATTTAGTGAAGAACTAAAACCCCACTAAATCCCCAAATATTTTGCTTTGGAGAAAGTGTGTCAGAATAGTATATTCAAAACTGCTGGATGTTTAAATTAAAGTTTTTAAATCTTTAGTAGCAAAACATAGATAGCAGGTCCTTCCTTACTGCTTCTATTGTCTGGGACAACCCCCCTGTTTTAAGAAAGTAGGTTTTTTTCTTTGTAAATTGAAGTTCCAGTTTATTCTGAATTCTGAAGAGGATGCTGTGGCAATGATTTTATCTGTCATGGTCAATTCATGACCCCAGATGTGCCTCCTGATGGTATGCAAAGAATATCAGTTCAGTCTCATTACACAGATTTTTAGTTCCATGTAAACTAGACAAGACAATACCTACCTGTGAAGTCAGAGGGTTGAAAGTGTGGTAATGGTGAATCATTGCTCCTCATTTTTCTGGATCTTGTCTCGTTATTTATGAATTCTACTATATACAATGAACCACATTGTCTCTGATGTATGTACAAATTCTATCAATAGCAATGAGAACTGCACATTCCCCAGTCAAACATTGTTTCTCTTTCACTGTGTTTTCATAACCTTTCACATGGCATAGTTTAGTTAATTTTAGGCCTTTCTTTATTATTAAATGCTCAGTTTATTATTCCACTTCATTTTAAATGAGGCTCTTCTTGTATTTAAAGTATTTTTTTCCTCCTTATCATATGAGAGAGTGTATTTGGCATTCTGGATTAGAAATATTTTTCTTATACTATTTTCTCCATCTCATAGTAGTTTGTTACAATCTAAGAGTTTTGACATTTATTTTATTTTATGAGCAGAGCTTTGAAATGTTGAGTTTTATTTTGTTTTGACCCTTTTGCCTGGAGAATTACGTGAGCACTGTAAAAAGATACAAGAAAAATATTTGTTCACATTTTTACCCTATCACTTCTGACGATATCTGTCTTATTCTAAACAGGGTGTCAGTATTTTAAGCCAAAGTCTACCCATCATTGTGCAGACAACCTTTTCATTGCGATGGGAGAAGTATATGCATATTGAAATTACATAACATAACCTTATATATATAACTTTTCTTCTATAACATAGTTTCTTTTTTGGATGGCTGAGATAATTTTTAAGTCTAAAGAAAGGAAAAGTAACATTTTAAGAAACTTACTGTCTTTAAGAAACTTTTCTTTTGAGTAATATGATAATTATTAAAGATTAGCAATGTCTGGATCCTTGCACTCTCCACCAAAGGCATCTTAGGAATTCAAGAGTGACACACTTGGGGTGCTAACAATACCAGATAGGCGCTTTCAAACCAACTGCTGATGGAAAGTATAAAATATGAATCTGTCATAAACATTAAGTGATGACTTCTACAGAAATCCTATAGGTTTTTGGATGTTGCAAGTGCAGTTGCAGCCATGAGCTAAGTGAGACCTGCTCAGAGAGTGTTCAAGAAGTTTCATGGCCTCATTAGCAGACGCTCTTGGTGTGGGACCTCGGTGTGGTGCAGAACATTTCTTCACCAAAAGGCCTATCCAGCATTGGAGCAGGCTGCCCAGGGAAGTGGTTGGTTGATTCTCCATCCCCAGAGGTATTTAAGAGACCTGTAGGTGAGGAGCTCAGGGACAGGGTTAGTGGTGGAGTTGGCAGTGTTGGGTTAATGGCTGGACCCAACAATTTTAGAGGTCCTTTCCAAACCAAGGATTCTATGATTCTATGCCTGTGGTGGGTTTCCAGTTACTGTGGATGTGATGTGGGTGTGTGGAGATGGCCTCCACAACTGATCAATGCTCTAGGGTTGGTTTACCAGGCTTGCTTTGCAAGAAGGGACCCAACCAATGAGGCTGTGAACAGTTTCATCCTGGAGAGACTGTTGCCTGGGCTTGTCTTCCAGCTGCTGTGAGGCCAGTGCAGAGGTGGGGATTGAGTTCATGAGCACACTGCTGTCAGGATGTCTAGCCTCATGAGGAGGTACCCCACACTGGAGCCAGGCTAATTCTGTAACAGCAAGGTTCTTTCAGGAACAGTAACAAGGAGCTGCAAAGAGGAACTGGGCATTCAGAGTGGCAATTCATAGGATTGGGAACATGCTGTGGAGCTGGGGTACTTCTTGGCCTCTTCCAGTGCTTGCAGCTTGGTGAGCTGCTTTGGACTTCACTTCTGGATCTTCTGAGGTGTTTTTTTTCTGTTGTCCTCAGTTCCAGACTCTAGTGCTGGGAAATATTGATCCTGCTTAAAGATTCAAGTGTCTATTCAGCTCATGTGCCGTCCCACAGCTCAGGTCCCAGGGCACTGCTCTCAGAAGCAGCAGTTTGCCCAAAAAGGCACATGGAAGGGGTCCAGAAATCTGCAGAAGGCCATGTGGGACTCAGCAGCAGCAATGTTGCACCACAGGGCACAGGTCCCACCACCAAATAGAGTACTACCCCTGGTGATGCCTCAGAGTTTAGCTTTTATATTTTTCAGATTGTGAACTGCTTTAGTGTATAGTTCTGAGCTTCATATTAGGGGATTGTAAGCTCTCTTCACAGACTAGGGAGACCAAACAATTCCTTCTCTGGCTGGGGACCAAGGACAGCCAATCCAAATCTCAGGTCCAAGAGCATAAACAACAGTGGACTGAAGAGAGAAAAACAAGAAGGATGGGACTTCATAAGCTAAAGCTATAACTGGACAAGTAACTCCGATATGCTAATGGATCAGAACTTATAAAACTTATAAAAGTGAGAGACTTCAAGACATTTTGTGACCATTTTAGTTCATCTTGGGTGCATCAAGACTTGTTGTCCATTTTGTGACCATTTTGGTTCATCTTGGGTGCAGCCCTGGCTGGGTTCTTGTACTGCCCAAGGTGTATCCATTGAGGCCTTTTAATAACTCCCTACTTTATTTTTAACTCTGTCTAGCCTCTGTTCTAGGTCAGCCTTCACAAGGCATCACTGGCACAGCAGAAGCCTCTATTTGTGTCACAGCTCCAGTGGGAGAAAAAGCTTTTCAGATGTCAGACTGCAGAGCACAGCTGGTGTGTCTCCCCAAGGCTGGAACGGGAGAAAATGCCTTTGCCTGCCCGAGGTGTGTACTAAATGGGGAAATATTTTGCCAAGACAGGGAGCTGTGGGAGCAAGGGGACAAACTGCACAGCAGCAGGGAGAATAAATGGCATCTTCATAGACATCCAGCAGATGCAAAATCCTGAACCTGTAACTTCACAGAGGGACGGTAGCCAGAAACAACAGTTGGTTGTGGGAGTCAAGTGGAAAGCCCCAGCCTGGGAAAGACAAGAGTCAGCTGGCTCCTGGTGAGGGGAGGATGGCCAGGCTGGTTCAGTGTGCTGGTGGCAGGCAAGGTTAGAGACAGCCATGCCTGGGGAAGAAACACATCCTACTGGTGAGGCATGCATTAGTGCCAAGGGGAAGCCACAACTGACAGTAGCATAGGATTCACCTCTAGGGGTGCAGAAGGCTCAGTATGTTTATCCAACTTGCTGTCTAAGAAGTCCAGTGCCTGCTGGAAACTCAGATCCAGCATGCTGCAAAGAAACTGCCAAGGCTTATCTGACCCTTGTGCTATTTCTCTTGCTGCTTAAGTACACTGGCAGCACTAGTACCTCTGGAGCAGGAACCTTGAACATATCAGGAGTGATCAGACAGCTGTGGGAATGAGGGCCAAAGTTACGGAGACCTAGGTGATGTTATGTGAGCCCTGCCAGTGCAGAGGAAAGGCTTGGAGGGGCGAGTGGATTCCATGGGTCACTGTCTGGTTGCACAGCTGATGTCATTGACAAGAATTTGGATTTTATGAGCATAAGACCTACTTTGGACAGTAGGAACTACTAGTCAGAGATGGTCAAAGCAAAAAAGGCCATGAGAATGTGGTCAGACAGCAAGCTGCACATGAGCCAGCAGCATGCCCTGGCAGTAGAGGAAAACAACTTCCTTTGCTATGCTAACAGGATCAAGAGAACTAACCTTCTTTGCTCAGTACTCGAGATCTCTAGTCATGAAATGAAATCTGGAAGGCTATGCCCAGTTTCAGACCCCTCCATTTTAGGAAAGACATTAATAAACTTGAGAAAATTCAGCAGAAGGCAATCCAGGTGGTCAGGAGGATAAAGCACTTGTTTGCAGAGAGGCTGAAGGAGCTGGGCTTGTTCATTCTGCAAAAGAGAAAGAACTGGGGAGAAAAAACCAGCCTTGCCCTTGCCATGATCAAATTATTATGGAAAAGCAGACAGATCCTTTCACAGTGCTGCATGGTGAAGGACCAAGGACAGAAGGTATAAACTGAAGCAAGAGAGGTTCAGAATGGATATAAGAAAAAACTTTTTGCCCAGTGGGGCTGTGTTTTCTCCATGGCCTGGGTAGATAAAGCCCCGAGAAACCTTGTGTGACCTTACAGCTGATCCTGCTTTGAGCAGAAGACTGGGGTAGAAATCTCCTGAGGTCCATTCCAGCCTGGGTTATCTTGTCATTATATGAATATGCTATGAGCCAATGGAAATTAAAAATAATGAACCACTAAACTCACTGATGAACACCAGAGTGTTTACACACTGTACCTTAGCTTTCCCATAGCATCTTGTGGCAGAGTTCACAGAAAAAGAAGACAGTGGCTGCTCAGATTAAGCCTGGAGGCTTGGCTTTAACAGCAGGGAAGGGAAATTCACTCTGACTTGATGGATTATGCACAGTAATAGTTGAAAAGTGCACGTGTCTTCCAATTTACCAAGTCTGCTAGGCTTCCATCAGGGATGAGAGAGGGATGGGTAAAAGGGCCAGCATTTTAAATAGCCTGTTGTAGCTACATCAGTATTTCTCTGCTAGAAACCTTTCCTTCTGTGTACAGGAAACTAGTTTAAATGATTATTAAATTGAGAAATACAGATGGCTTGAAAAATAGTGGTGGAGAGCAGCATACTTTGCATCATTCATGAATTTTATGAGGTGCCAGAGAGACAACTGTGATAACTTACATGAATGTATTCATTAAATTACGAATTTGGGCAAAAACACGTATGTGTTTATACAGAAATATTAATATGCTTTATTAATATTATCATGCCAAATGATGCATTCAAATAAACATAAGCAAATAATGGCACTTGTACAGTTTCCAAAGCTTGATCATTTGATTTGAAAGCATTTTGCTAAGAATTAAAAATATTACTCTTTGTTTAATTTGTAGGGAAATTGTAGCACATTGAACTGATTTGTTGAAGGTGTCTTGGCACAAGATTTTCTGAGCCTCAAACCTGTGTTCTGTTAAACTGTAAGGAGAAAGCAGATTGAATGTTTGACATGAAGTGGTCACCAAGCCAGTAGTTAGATATTGTAATACATTAAGTTGTGTTTTTATTCAGTGATACTGGCACCAGTTAAATATGGAAGTTGAGCAATAACTACGTTACAGCATTTGACACTGCCTTAAAATGAGTTATCCATTCATCTGATGAGTGTCATACTGACCTGTTTACATATTTCTTACAAAACTATTCTCTCTGATTTGCAACAGCTTAAAACCATGAAATTTTGGACAAAATATCCCAAAGCATGCCAAGTCTTTGACAGGCTGTTTAGCAAAATGGTATTTTCCTTCATATTCTCACTCTCTCATCTACAGTTATACTGTCCCTGTACATATGGGTAGATATTTCCCGTGGGAGAATTTTTTGCTTGATATGGCATGTCCACAAGCCCTCCCCCCCCTTTCAGCTCTTTGGAATGAAGCAGGGGATACTCAGTCTTTTTTACTGTTCTCCACTGTTTTTTAATCTGAACTCTTAAATCTGTGACATTCATTGTTTTGGGTGAACATTTTGTTAGTTCCTTTTGAAGTTATGAAATTCTCTTTGTAGTGTTATTCTCAGGAATCTCTTCTGAACAATATCAAATATTTATTTTTATGGACACTCCATGTACTGAAATGGATTTTCACCTACCATCAGAGCAGCTTTCGCTGGTGACAAGCAGTGGCTTTCTTGGGCCAAGAATGGCTTTCCCCTGCATTGCTGTAGCTGTCTCTGTCACAGCATAGTGAAGCTCCACAGTAGCTTCTCTATCACATTATGTAACTGTACTAACTCTGCCTCACCCATTCTTACCATGTCAGTTACATAAAATAAGGAGTGTGAAAAACTAAGTTATAAGACTCAAACAACATTATGTGCACTGCAATTTACACTTGTTTATTTCAATAGCAGTTACTTGTCTATCAAAAAAAGCAGAAGATATACACCTTTTCCATACAATAATTATTTCCCAATGCTGAAATGTCTGAAGAAATAAAATGTAAGTATTACAGCCAAATTTTAATTTTCTTATGTTCTCAGCTAGAGAGGATTTTTGGACTAAAGGACTGACTTAGCTTCTTATTTTCCAACTTTGCTACATCAAAGTAAGTGACTAATAGCCAGAATTGACAATAAGCAGATAGTCAAACCTCTGAACTAAACAGAATTAGTTTAAGCTGTCAGCACAGCACCAAAGAGGACACATCCTCCTGTGTATCTTATTCAACTAGTATAGACTTAAACAAATTGGAAAAAATTATTGTAAAGCTATAAAGACACTAAAGGCTTGTGCTTTTGACATACTTTTTCAGTTGTCATTACAGGCATGGCATGTTGATTTTCTATTTAATTGTGGGTTCAGTTAGAACCTTTGGTTTCGAATTTCCCCCTTGGTCACTTAGTTCAGTTCCTATGAGGACCAGCAGAAGGGTGTTCACATAGTAAATATTTTTGCAAAACCTCCTTTCCAAATTTCTCTGACTCTCTCAGTGGCATACTTTGAGGCCCTTCTGCTATTTTTAAGGAGGCCTGAAAGGATGGAATTTGGGAACCACAAAAGTTCTCTGGGATGGATGAATCAAAAGAGACTTGAAAACATGGGGAAGGCAAAACTCCTGACTTAGTGGTGAAGAACAGAAGGGCCCCCAAAGGAAGCAGCCCCCATGTGGATGAGGTGACAGTGCTCTTTGGTGCACAAATCCACTAGAGACCACTGCTCATCCCTTTTTTTGTTCTTCTTCCCATCCTCCCTGTGCTGGAGTTGGTCATCCAGGGAGTTCTGCTATCTTCAGCACTGTCTTCATACACCAAACCATGGCCAAATTACTCCTTATTGTTCCTCATTGTTCTTCTCTCTTATGCTGGAGCCAGCAGAACTAGAATTCCTTAAAGCCCAAAGTCTGTGGTACAGCCCTGAAACCACAGACCTATTCCAGCTAAATAGCTAGCTCATTCCTACTCACCAGATCCTCAGTGTGCCTCTTCCAGCTGGTGTGGCAGATTTCACCAGCTCTGTTAACACTTCCCAATGCTTCTGGAAGCTCCCAGTTCCAGAACAGAGGAGTGCTGATAAAGAGGATGATGAGGAGATATTTAGAAAAGCTGTAGAATGATGTCAAAACTCCTTTGTTTCTCTCAACTATGTTTTAACAGGGATGACTAATAGAGACTCAGTGAAAACTGTCTCTAGTATTTGCTGTTGTATTATACTTCTGAAAGAGTAAATCATAACAAGTCTGTACAGAACCTGCTGTTTGCTTCAAAATGCAGGTCAAACTCAGCAAACCAAGCTGCCATGTGATAAATTTCTCTTTGACACCATATGTTCCAGCTCCTCTTGAAAGATATATCTATCAAAAGTGATGACTGTAGGTTAATACCTTGTCAGTCAGGATGCAGTATGATGCTTTGTGGCAACACGCAGGAGAGGGGGGAGAAAGGAGAAGTTCCTCAGGATGAGAATGGGCCTTGTTTGCTTGGACAGACAGGGAAGTCAGCTTTTTCACTTCATAGGGGCAATCCTGCACATCCCTCCAGGAAATTATGCTCACTACTAAATGAGTTATTCCTGCATTGTAAGAATATTTTGGGAAGTGTAGAGCTCCTTTGGCATCTCTTGTAATATTCACTTCCATTTTCTGTGCAGGCAGCAGCATTTCTTCTGTACTGATGAACCATACGCTTCTGAAAAAGTGCTCTAGACCATACAGACTAGGAAGGTTTTTCCCTGGACTCATTGATTAAAAAATGTATTCTTGTTCTTTGCAAGTTTTTTTGCTTTGAGTGTCTTCGTGGATTCACTTGGTAGTCTCTAGAACAGCAGCTCCTCAATCTAAAATATGGTATATTATCAGTACAAACTAGGGGATAATCCTTCTGCTTCACTTAAGAATTCAAGATTTCAGAATCTGACTTCATCTCACATTGGGCAAAATTCAAGTATTTTGAAATTTTCAGAAAGAAAAAGAGAAATAAAACATATTGGTCAAAAGATTTTAACCGTAGTATTTGTACTGGAAGTAATTTTAATACCTTAAATTTGATTAAATTTGTAATTTTTAAACAGAAAACCCATGTTTTATATAAGGAACATGCTTGTGGAATATTTTGAGGCTCTTGGAGCTGCTGTTTCTTATAGGAAGTTTGCATAGAGCAAACATGGATTTGAAAATATTTTAATTTTTCTTATGAAATATGTCTGTTAAGTTGTATTATCTTTTTTGTTTACTAGACCTTCTATGAACTATCAGAAAAATAGAAATAATTGTAAGGCTTTTTTCTGGGTGCTTGAACATAAAATATGAACATAAAATGTCAGAACCTCAGCTGAAGTAAAAGCTTTACTTCAGCTGAAGTCTGCCCTCAGAATTCCAGTAGTCCCCGATTAGTGTTTTAAACTTTGTGCATCTGGAATAGCAGGAAGACATCGTTCCTGCAGCATTAGACAGGCATTTTAATTAGGCAGTTCTGTGTGTGTGAACATATGCTAATCATGGGCACAAAGCTTAAAGTGTAACTTTGACTTCTGTGTGGGCAACCTATGTGGTGCAAGAAAAGAATCTAAGTTATACTCTGGTCAATATTGAAAATGGTCATAAATTTAAGCTTAAATATTCAGAATTTGCTTTTTAAAATTTTCAATGAGCCAATTAAAGCCACAGCTAAAATATTATTTTACATCTCAAAATAAAAAAAATTCGCTGCACAACACCATAAGTATGCAGTGGCTCAAGGTGCCTCTACTAAAAACTTAGAGGAAATGAACCCATATGAGGTATTTTGATTCCTAGAAATACAGACCATTAAAAAACTATATGTACAAATTTTGGTAGCCCTAAAAATATGTAGTACGCACTTTCTTAAAGCTACATTTTCCTATTATCTGAATTTCAAGTTGCTTTGCAACAAACCTAGAGTTCACCTCTCCTGGCTGCCTTCAGTTACTTCTTAGTAGGGTTGTGTGTGGTGTGTGTGCTTAAGAAAACAACATTAGGCTGTGCTATCTGATCTTAACATGCTGTACTGTTGTGGTGAATTTCTTAATGCACCAGGGTGTCCATCAGGCCCCAGATACAACCACAAAGCCAAGCCAGTGACGCAAATCAGCAGCTGATATAAACAAGTTGACACAAACCAGAAACTAAGCTAGCAGTAAACCTCCGGAGATGCTTCTTTCTTCCCTTCTCTTCTTTTTTTTTTTTCCCTGCTGTTTTTTCTGAGGGTTTTTTTTTAGTGAAGCGAAACATTTCTCAGCAATTGAAATCCTTTTGCATTTGTCTACAGCCTCACAAGTAACCTAAATTTGGCTCTGTAATGTTCAAGTTTATGAGAAAGAATGTGATGCAGCCTGCTTATAATTAGTTGATAGACAGAATGTGTGTCCTAGACTTAGTGTGTTTGGTGATTTTTAAAAGCACCCCAATGACATCTTTTCCAATTTGTATGCCACTTAGTAATTCAAAAGAATATTCACAGAAGAGACCATAGTGCTTTATTTAAGTCCTATAAATTTTTCTTCATCTCCTTACCATAAGTTATTAAGAGTGTAAAATCCCATTCTTTATAGTTAGAAATACCTCTCTCAGTTTCTTACTTTCCAAACTACATCCTTCTTTTAAGGTTATATGTTTAGCATTTTATTATTACTATTTACTTCTCACTCCTAAGCACAAGCATCATCTCATCTGGATTTACACCAGGCATGCTTTGCCACTGTATTACTGCAGCTCTGTGTCAGTAGCATTACATGTGAATACAGCTTTGAGTAGCAGAAGTGCTTTTGTTCCTTGAGATACCTTGTCCTGCTTTCCTCCTCCATCCAGGCAAGGATGGTCTTCCAGCCCATGTTTGTCTGTGTAACTGCATCTGCAGCCAGGCTCTGCAGCTGCAGTGTGGCAAACCCCTCACCTGGCAAACACAGCCAAGTACAGGGGAACATGGTCAGAACTACCCACCTTCTCTCTTTTCCTGGAATAATTACTGCTTATTTGGCTGTGTGTTTTTATATAGTCATTCAGCCATCTGATTCTGTATCAATAAATCATTATTAGATATGATTATAACATGATTTTCCACCATTTGTGACTTGTACTAAGTAAATTCCTTCCTGGAAAGCTGCAGTTTTATTCTACACGTTTTTCTGAATGTGCAATACTCTGGATATATTTTATTGGTCTTCAAGTTTTAGTTTCTCTTAAAGGGTATGAGACAAACAAAACAGGAGATGCAACCTGAACCTAAAGGCTGACAGTATTTAAAGTCATGGCAGCATGAGATGTATCAGAATTGCCCAATTTATTTCTGACTGACACTCTTGTTTTACATGACATCAGTTTAATTGACTAGCCTTTGTTGAAAAATTAGAATAATTGTATTTACAAAGCTTAAATACTGTACACATATTAAATAGGTAGCATTCGTTACCAAAAATTCTTTTCACAAATTATGTCTGTTGACCTATAAGTTGCAGTGGAAAATAATGGTTGTCTCCTGCTAGGGAAATGCATGTATGACCTTGCTAATGTGTCTCATCATGCTACAGATCTGTTCCTATTAAAGAGATAATAAATAGGATGTAAAAGGTCTGGTTCTCAGAGCTTCTGTATCATGTATCCAGGCATGCTGGAAAATACAAGAAAAGTTGTCAGTCAGGCCTCCTGGAAGTAAATGTCTCCTTTTTCATAGTCCAGATAATACTGTAACAGGAAATTGCTTCCATGTGTGGCACACACATGTTAGAAAAAACAGAACATTTTTTGTATCTATTAATAGAGAGATGTCATCTACTGGATATTACAATTTATTGAAGAATTCCCAAGGTTAGTTAGGAAATGCTGGCTGTTGTTGCAATTATGATCTTTTGCAAATTTGCTTTTAATGCTTTTCCATAAAATTTTAGGCTTCTGAGAGAAAGTGGGTTGATATACAAAAGATAAGGAAACAGCAGTTCATATGTCATTTTTCTTATGACTTGTATTCATTAAATAAATTACAGATAATAGTGCCTGCATTTTTTTCCTCTTCTGTCATTATTGTCCCTTGATCACAATGTAATAGAGAAGATGATGATAAATAGGTATCTTTAGAGGCAAAAGTGAAGACTGATACTTTTTTTTTTCCCATCCAACTTTTATGGGCTTATTATCAATTTTAAAAAGATCCCCAACAAAAAAAGACAAAAAAAAAGACAAAAACTAAAACTTGCAATCACTGTCATAAACTCTGATCAGCTTTGGGAAAAGGTTGCAGGGGCTAAAATTCAGGTATTTTCAATATACAGTATAGTACCATCTATTTATTATTAATAAAATAATAACATTATCCTCACTGTGCTGTTGCTTTTAGCTCTGGATTTTACATTTTATCTGTTCTAAGAAGTGCTCTTGCGATTTTGGGGGAGCTGCTTCTTGTGAATCAAGAATGTTTTGATGTGTGGACTCAGCTGGATGGGACAGAGACAGTGCAGGCTCATCGAGCTTCAGTGGACTCAGCTGGACGCTGTCAGGCTCCTTTGTCGGACAGAGACAGTGCAGGCTCATCGAGCTTCAGTCCCTCAGATGCAGATGGGAGGACACTGAAACTGTGGCTGGCTATAAGCATGGTCAGACTAGAGCTGGTGTCACACTAAGAGGAGTGGCCAAATCATGTCCTTAAAGAAGGGACTGAGAGGAAGTGTCATCTTGAGCTGCAGCTGTTGCAGTTCAACTCTGTAGCCGGGTTGCTTCAGTGGGGCAATGACAGCAGCAGAGCAGTTCTCTAGACAAGGCTCTCACCGAGCAGCCCCAGCACAACCTGCATTAATGGGTGCTGGTAGCCCTGCAATGTGGGTGCTCAGCCCCATTCTGCGTGGTCCTCATCGCCACCTCTCGCAGCTAAAGGAGAGGTCGTGGTGCAGGGGAGTAACAGAGCAGTGACGGGATGGGGTGTGGAGCTAAGGGCAGTCACCCTGCTTCCTCTATGTTCAGTTGTGCCTACAGTGATGAAAAAGCTTGGATTGTCCCGACTTACAACAATGAGGTAGCTACATCAGTCATGAAGTCAGTCTTCTCCAGAAACTCTGCTGGGGACAGTGGTTTCAATGTGGAAATCCCCCAGAAAGGAAGACAAAGAAACGATGGTCTAATGCAGAGTCTTGAAAAGTGAACTGCTGGCAGGCTCCAGTGGATGGGTGGAGGGGCAGCTAAAAACTTTTGTGTGGGCCGTCTTTTGGCACCTGCCCTCAGCACAGCATGTTTGGTCATTAAGGACAGCACACCTCCAAATGCAATACTCGAGTCAGCAGAGGTACAGCAGGATGCCAGCTATTCCCTGTGTGAGCTGGCTCAGCCAAGAGGCCACTGCAAGCAGCTGTGTGAGTGGGTGGATGGGCTGCAGAGGGGGCTGTGCTCAGGGACACTATTGCAGAAACCTGTCACACCCTGTGTTGACCCATCCAGGGAAGCTCTCAGGCAGGAAGCTTAGGCAGAAAAACAGAGATAATATTTTTATTATAATAGGAACCCTGTGGAGTCAGCCAGGAAAGAGGAAAGTATGCTGCATGAAAGACAGATCCCATGATACGGAGGAGAAACTCTTGGCAATATTAGGGATGGGTTTGGACTGGATTTCTTGTATCCCAAGAGTCCTATGATGTCACCTGAAAAAATGCCCAAAATCAATCTAAAAACCATCTAGAACAAGGAAGCACATGCACATAATGGCTTGGCCTCCCGTGTTCTTGCAGGATGAATCCTAACAGCAGAGTCCCCAGAGGCTGATGAAGGACATACATACTGTCAGCTATTGCCTGGAAGTCTGGCCGGGGAGACATGCAGAAAATCTAAGTACAAGAAATATTCTACAGCAGGCAGGGGGAAGCCAGACTGCAGTTCCACAGCCTGCAGGATCAGGGGAATATTGACAGTTTGCTGGCCTAATGTGACTGTGTCTAATACAGTCTGAACAGTCCGCAGCTGAAAGGACCTTATCAGCACTGCCTGACAGGATTTGTTACAGGCTGGGATGCTGTCTTGCACCAGGGACATTATTCTCATGACAAATGATGCTGTTAAAATGACAATCTGTAACACTATTATAAAGAGGTCTTTAGACTCGTATTTTTGTGCAGGACTTGTATGAAGTGACAGAAAAAAAGTTACATTGTAAAATTCTTTGTGCTTGTGGAGTAGAAACAATGTCAAATGTGAACATGAACAGGAGAAAAATTAAGGAAATTATCCAGCAGGAGAGAACAGAATAGAGAAAGGTGCTGCATAGAAGCTTAGAGAAAGTGGGACATTTCCAAAGTCTAACTTGGGAGCAACCATCCAGATTCTGTGTTTTTCTAAATCTGGTCAAAAATATCTGAAGCAGTGGACCTTTAAAACTCTGAGGCAGAAGTATTCAGAAGCTTTTTTGTAATCTCTGCTGACTCGTACTCATTAGTATTTCTGGGGAATGGAAATTGCCATAGAACATATTGTATTAATATGTCTTGTTCTAAAAACCTAGCTAAAAACTAAATGCAGTGAAATTAAAATCATTAAATAAGGATTGTTTGAAATTTAGCATATAAACATTTTAGATAAAAGTGGTGAGATAGTTACATATTTGTGTATCTTCTCTCAGAATATAAACTCCAGGGTATACTAATGGCATTTTAAGGTAGTACATTTAAAATAAATTTAAAAATAATAGCAGATTTGAAATTTACTATGTAGAATGGATTTCCACAAGGCAGAATAGTCTAGAATTAACAAGGATTCATGATAGCATAAACTAAGAATACAAAAAACTTTCAAAATGAGATTTAGAAAGTTAAAAAGATAATCAAGTTTTGCACTTTTCTACAATCTTTTATTCTGAATCTGCAGCAGATCAGCTGAGTGCTACTGAAAATAGAACAGTAATCACAGCTCCTACTCTGATCACCTCTTCTGATTTGGTAAGTAGGTTCCTATGTTCTGTGTTTTTCATCCAAAAGCTCTTTAGGACTGAAAATCTTTGTATCAAAGTATTTGAACATCTGTCACGATTACAAAGCTCTCAAGAATTTTAGAAGCTTCCTTTAAAAATGTATTGATCTGGTAGTGCTGTCCATCTTGAGTGGTTCTTTCAGTGGGATGAGGATGGAAGTTTTGCCTGTACTTGCTGCTTCACTGAAGCTCTCCACAGACTGTGTTATTTTCTTTTGTCAGTGACTAAGCCCAGCTTAGACTTTTTTTCAAAGATACATAATTCTCTGAAGACCTAGTCTAGCTGCTTTTGTGAGAATTTTCATCTTCATGTTTTACAGTCACAGAAAATGGTTTTACTGAGCTATCCATACCAAATCCATTCTCTATTATGGGTGCCATCAAGAGGCCATGGGAAGATGCAGCTCTGTAGGAGATTAGCAAAGTTATCTATAGGATTACATAGGTAGGAAACCTGTAGGGTTGTTAGGTTTTTGGGGGTTTTTTTGTTTGTTTGGTTGGTTTTTTAATGCCAGTCTATAATTGTATTTAAAAGAAATTATTTTTTTAAAATTATGGGTAAGAGAAATCAGCTTACCAGAGCCACCTTGGAGTTTTAAAAAGCTGAGGTATTAAAATAGTGAACGAAGAACTGTGTGTAGCATGCCACTTGTAGCAGTCACCATATCTGAGGAGGTTAAGGAGGAAACCTGTATGACAGCACACTTTAAAAGTCCTTGAGTGCTCTGGCAAATTACAGACTCTGTCTTCATTACCAGCATTACCAGCCAAATCTTTATAAATCATAATAATGAATAAAACTAATACCCAACACCAAAACCCTTTTGTAGAGGGAAGCCACTCCTGCTCAGGTATTGAGTTTCTTAGAAAGAGTCAATAGCAGGTAAATGGTGGTGGTCTAATGAGTCAAGCATACTCATATTTAAAAATAAGTGTTCACAAAGTCCTACACAATGGTTTGTGAAAAGGAAAAACTTCTGCAAAATAGATCCTTTCAAGCATAGTGGTCAAAATATGAGTAAGTTTTCATGATGTTGAGAGATTTCCATTGGAGACTCACAAGAGTATGTGCTGGAAAACTGTTCAGCTAGTCATAAGGGGACCCAAAAAGCAGAGGAACAAGGATATGAAGAAATTTTCCAATAATCAAAAATCGTTCAGGATGGCCAGAACTAGGACTAGTTGCCAGAGGACTTTATGATCCTTAGCAGTGGGTAAAAAGATTACTCGTGAGTCTTAATATCTGTAATGTACGAGGGTGGGAGGAAACCTCAATTATGTTTGCAAAGCAATCAATTGTAAGTGAGCATACTTTGAAGGAAAGACATCTTGGACTCCTTGGGCAGGCCTCTGAAAACATCAGCTCACATATTAGTAGCCAAAGCCAAGAAAAGGATGAGGAAAGCAGTGGAGAATAAAATAAACAGAGTCATTACACCACTAAATAAATCCAGGACATGCTCACATCTTGAACATTACTTGCAGTCACAGTTACCGCATTTCAGAGAGTAGATATTAGGATATAAAGTACAAAAGTAAGGGGTATGAAGCATGGTAAGGAGTATGGAACACAGGGAGTTAATAGGCTAGGAGAGATCCTTCTGGTGTGGAAAAAGACCAGAGGTGAGTTGGGAGGAAAAAGCATAATAAAATCACGGGGAAGGCGCGTAAGGAATCGTTATGCACTTTGTAACACAGGAACTCTGAAAGCAAAACAAAGGAAGCACTCTTTCACACAATGCATAGTTAAGTTGTTGGATTCACCGCCACAAGATTCTGAGGCCAAAAATATGATTGTTTTCAAAATGAAATTTAAGATTTATATTGCCAGTAAACATAATGACCCAAATACGCCTTCTGTCTCAGAAGATCTCTTACTAGATTGCCAAAATCCTTTCTAGAGAAAGGATCACTCTGTTTGTCTTTTTTATACTCTAAGCAACTGCTGTGGCTGTTGCCAGCATTACTTTTGGCACCAGTGTAGCCACTCTGCTCATGAATTCTCTTGTTAATTGAAGTTGAATACCTTTTGAGTTTTGAAACTTTTCATCAAGGATTTGAATACTGGAATTCGCAGAGGCCAGGGTTTTGTATACTTAATGGTAAAATTTTAAGGATTCCACTTATCAGAAAAGGTACGAAAAGACACCTCTGAATTCAATCTAGTCCCTTAAGCTATTGGAAAGTAAAGACATAAACCTCTCTTTTAAAATGTTTATTTTTATTTATTTGTTAAAGCATATTTGCAGTATCTGTATATAGACCTGAATTTCCATTCAGTGTTAATAGTTAAGGCTTGTTGTAGCCATGTCAGAAAAATAGTATTGTTTCACTACATATTTATGAATGTCTTCAAGTTATAAAGCTACTGAATTCTGCTAAGATTTTTTGTGTCCCACAATTTCAAAGAGTTTTCAGGCTCAGCTGGGTTTGTGCAATAATCCCCATTTGAGCTGGGGATCTGCAGAGAACAGGAACTCTCATGAGACTGCTGGTATTTCCTGTTTCTCATCAGAGCAGAAATACAGTAGCAGAGGAAGAGCTCTTCTCTTAGCACTGTATTTGAGCTTCTGCCTGGATGTAGGAAGTGCCATAGTGCATAAAACTGAAAGAAAACAAACAAGCAAATTTAGTGTAACCTTTTCAAACCCCAGAAAACATTCCTATTTGGCTTTTGTTTGGACAGCAGTGGTTCAGCTCTCCCTACTGTTTTGTTCAGAATTAAGAACTGAATTTGCTGAAGTTTATGTTTCTGAAGTTAACTATGTGCTTTTTGTACATATGTTGGCTATAAAGGCTTCTAATAAAGAAGTATTTTATGTTGTAAAGACAGAGGTATTGTACAGTGGCACTCAACAAACTAAGCATAGTGTATAACTACCTTGTATGACTAAAAATATTTGTCTAAAGATATCACCAAAAAAGTTATGCATTAAATTAAAATAGGGTGCAATTGATTTTCATGATAGCTGTTTGTTGATAGCTGATAGCATGATGTTTTTGTAAGATATGCAGTTATGGATACAAATTGATATATATATATAGATTTTAAACCCAGAAGGTCAAACATCAATTTCAGGCAGTTGGAGAGTAGACAAGTTTGAACAAGCACAGAAGGATTCTGTTGACATAAAAGATTACAGTATCACAGAATGACTAAATTACATTTGAGTTCTTCCAAAATATACACATTTTACATTGCAATGATTTTTAAAATTCCCATTAAAATAGTTGTAAAATTCTGCAGCTTTTTATAGTTGTTTTAATTGTATGTTTATGTGTATAGATTATATATTAATAATAAAATGCAATAAAATATAAGTTTTTCTAGAAAAAATAATGCTGAGGAGTAGGTTACTTTGTCTTTTTATATTTCAAATGTATTCCAGCTGCATCAGGCTTCAGTTGTTATTTTCACCTTGTCGACCACGTGGTTTTGCTGTGGTGAATATGTGCGTAAGTGAGGTTTGTCTTGTGGGTTTCCTGCAGATACTGGGGAGCTACAGATTGTGCAAAGGTAGCAAGACAGTTTATTATTCCGGATGTAAAGAGATGTAGAAGGTTTCTGAATTTTTTTAAAAAAAATATCCTTATTTTGGTATATTAGAGGAAAACCTACTGTGAGAGCCCAAAATACAGCACCTAATTATCCTATCTGTGGTGTGTTGCTATGCTTTAAAGCCATTTCCTGTGAATAAATCAGTAACAGAAGCAAATTTCTACTGCTACTGCTAAGCTGAGACATTTTAGAAACTCTACTCAAGATCTTTTCTTTAAAAAAACATAAATAATATATACATTGTCAGATTCTTAATTTTCTTTTTCATTTGTTTTGCAAGATTGGAAAAAAAATTCTTCTTACAGTTAATACTGGGAAGACTTTTAAATTCGGGTGAAACATATTGTTCTTTATCAAAATTCAGATAGCAAAAGTTTGCTATTCTGTGCAGTCACTTTTGTTCGCCTCAATGATAAAACTTTGCCTTGAAGAATGTGATTCAGTTCAGTAATTACAGGAAAAGGCTAGTGAATCTAGAGAAGATGAAGGTTCTTTACTCTCTGGAGGTGGGCCCTCCCATGCTTTAGGCTGCTTCTCAGTTGAATTCAGAATCTGCCCTGGCCAAAGTTAGAGCCATCTGTTACTTTATCATTTTTCAGTCCATTTCTCTTGGTGAATTCAGAACACTGAAATGGCATCATGTCTCCCTCTGCAGTGTTTCTGGCAATGTAGTGCACCAAATCAAAATTCAAAACCTGCATCAGTTTAGGAATGCGATTGCCTAAAATCAAGAGGCAGGTGCCTGAAACTAGCAAAATGGTTGGAGTGCTGGAAAAAGAACTGCTGAGAGTAGACAGCTTTTTGAATGTTTCCCCTTTTTGTTTCCCCAGACATAATCTGCTTGGGACTTTCAGAAGGATCTCCTGCTCCTCTGCAGGTCCCCTCTCTGAGCAGAATGCAACTTTGCGACCACATTTGTAGAGACCCCAGTGCTCCAGGAGAGTTTCATGAATGCTTTGAGAATAACAGCCAGACTGGTCACCTCACATATTTTTGCAGAAATAGATGTCTTCTGGATCCCAAAATTGATCTAGACATCAAATTATCCAGTTCATTGTGACTCAGAAAATTCTCATCATCCTTAGAAGAATGCAGAGGATTCTAAGGGAAAGTATGAAGAGTGGAGCGTGCCTGGGTTTGAGAATCAGATTTAAATACATAATCACCATCTAAATCCTAGGTCCATGCTAGGGATCTAATTTGTCTGTTGCATCTGAGCCACAAAGCCATTTTTACTCTCTGCTTTGCTTTCTTTTTTCTTCAGTCTGTTCTGCTATATGTCTGCTTCTTCCATTTATGATGGATTACTGCAAGGACTTAAAAAATCCTCAGATCTGCATGCATGTGCACACGTGTTAAATCATTTTATGCTCCTGCAGAACTTCTTTACACTGGATTGTATGAATTTTACTTCATCAGCTCAAATTTATTAGCTGGAATACATGTGCTGTAGCTTAAACTGCTTTATCATATCATGAGTGTATTGCTGGACAGTATTTTCACTCTTGGTGATTTTAAGATGGCTTCACTTGTTGCAGTACTACAGGGATGTGAGGCTTTTAGAGGGGGAGTTCCCAGCAGGTTGGAGCCATATGAAATCATAACCAGATATTTAACCAAACTAATGTTTAAAACTCAGTAAGTTTTCTCATGTGACTCCAGGTGCTCAAAACCAGATAATATGTTGCTGCTCACCTGGCAATCCTTTGTAGGCTTTTAGCTCTAAACTCAGTAGAGTGCTGCCTTTGGTGTCTTCTTTAAAGGACACAATATAACCTCTTTTAGCAAAGTGTCTCAATTTTGGTGCAGAAGGAAGATGCAACAGGTAGGCCATATGCAAGGACAATCTGTATTAATCACTATGTGATTCATGATTTCTTTTTACTAAATTCTTAGATGGCCATTCCTTTATTCAAAGTTTGTCAATAAAAATGTTAGTTGCAAATATCTGCCTTCACAGAAAATTCTCTTTGCCCTCACTTAATCTTGATTCTTATTGTTCTCAATTACTCTCAAGACATCACTACATTAAATTTTCAGCAGGAATAAAGATTTCATTTATGAATTACTAAAATTTTTATCACCCCCACCCCCATCCCCATCACAACTAAAATTCCCCCCCAGTATTTTTAAACCAATTCTAAGGGTTATACAGACATGAGCCTTGGAAGAGGCTGTTAGCCAGTGCAGAGTATGGCAGAAGGTCAGGTTGTTTGTTTTGCTGTGTCAGCAGAACATTGCTTACTCAGTAGAGTCCAAAAAAGGGTCTGGTCTGTAAATGGAAGTACAGCTCCCTGCGCTCTGTGTTCCCACCAGTCCCATGGTAAGCATTTGTAAATCAGTGATTTCCTGAAGTGAGAGAGAAATGAGATTCTTTTGTGGAAAAGAATATATGTGGAAAAGAATGCCATAACCTATGCGAAAATTAAAACTCCTAGTTTATTTTATTCTCTCTGATCATATTTTCTGTTCCTAGATAGAACTATGAGTGTAAATAGGTGAAAAAAACCCAAATAGAACAAAAGATTCCAGGAGTAAAATACTGGATTGTTGAAGGCAGAAGGAAGGAGAGCTGAAATGAGATGAGATGAGATGAGATGAGATGAGATGAGATGAGATGAGATATGAGAGGAGATAATGCTCCAAGTGGAAGCGGTAGTGTTTGCTCATTTATGTGTTTATGTAGAGAGGGGATAAGGGAAAAAGACCTAAGCAGAGAGGGAAAAAAGAATACCAAGAAGGTAAAAAGCACAAAGTGATATTTTTAGTATTGGTAGGGTTTTCTCACAGATTATCAGTTTGCAGCATAAGCAAAATCTTGGTAATATCAACAAGCTGTACCCACACCCAGTGCATCCACCTCTGGAGACTAGGATTGAATAGAAGGATTTCCTGGAATGAAATGTGGAGAAATGTTGACCAAAACATTAATAAATGAGTGCCATGTAGTTATCAAACACACATCAGTTGTCAAAGTCATCATGCACCCTGTAAACTAATTAAAATGGTTAGTGTACATTTTCATTCTTTTTATGGTAAGAGAAGAGACAGTAATACAATGAAAGGAAGATGTGCCAGAGTAAGGTCTAGAGTTCAAGCAAAATACTTGAGTGTAGTTTGTTAGCCTCGGCTTATCGGCAGTAGTCCTAAAGATATTTCTAAGTCAACAAGTCTGCCCTCAATGAGATGAAAAAAAACAAGAGAGAAAAACAGGGGGGACGTCTAGTATAGAGCAGAGAAATGGGAGATCTGATTTTTGTTCCTCTCTCTTCTGTTAGTTTTTGGTGGAGACCTCCATCAATAATGATGGAGAAGTAAAGAGGTTTTCCCATATTCCCACTTATGGGAGTATTATTCCCACTTATATTCTCATCACATCTCCTTGGCATTTACTCTACCTTTCATGCTGATCTAAACCACATCCACGCTGCTGTTGCAGTGGCCAGCAGGTGTGTGCTGCACTGACCCTGAGACCCATCAGCTGTGGGATGGCTGCAGCCCCACAAGCAGCCTTGCTCCAGGCTGACCAGGGGCTCTGTGTGCCTCCTACAACAGGAGCCTCATAGGAGAGACCCTGCAACAGCCTGGTGTCCCTGTGAAATCCAGAGAGGCAGCAGGGCACAGCATGGCACAGCCCCATCCACACCTAGAACTGGGAGCCAAGGTCCTCATGAAGGGATAGCATAAACCTGATTTCTCTGTTTGGATGTGATCCCTGAAATAACATCAAGTTTTCTCAGCTGTTCATGCTAAAAAAATGTGCAAGGCAGGCCTGTAAATGATCATGGACCCAGAGCTTTACTTGTGGAGTAGTGTAGATGTAGCCATATGGCCTAGCAGAACAAGGGTAAGTACATAGTATGACTTTCTACCTGCTAAATATTAATATGCTACATAATAATATTTCCCTCTGCACACACATTTCTAACATTTTCTTTAAGGGGATAATGAAATGAATTCTGTTTCCTACATTGTAATATTGCTCTTTAGATATTTATTAAAAATTTTTAAACTTTTAACTTTCCAGGAAAGAGTTACTTCATTATTACAGAGTTACTAGCTGTTGCTGCACATCTTGGCCTGTTTCCACAAAAATAGGAAAATAACTTTACCAGATGCTGACAAGTCTTTTGCACAGTGGGAGCAAGTGTATCTGAAATAGTGGAACAACATGAAGAATGATGCCATCAAAACTGTTTCCTTAGGAAAACACTGAGACTCTTCCTTAGGGTTCAAAATGTAAATGCATATTTTTCCACTTCAGTGCTATGAAAGGAATGCTCTGTTCAAACAAGGTGATGGTAGTGTTTAAAGGTACAGCTACCAAGTAGTTAAATATTAACTAAATAATTTTTGCTTGTGCTGACTATGACTGGAAGGTTACACCTTCCTTCTCTGCTTTCTTCCCTTTACATCAATTTTTCAGAGCAAAATTATCTTCCTGTAACTTCTTTCTGGAAGAGGTCAAATGGCAACAACAGTACCACTTTTGGTACTGAAAGATTTTCAAAATGTGTACAAAGGAATATGGCATTCAGAAGATTTAATCTTCAATTGTCAATCAGTGGTATTTTATAACCCCATTTAAACAAATGGATAATAATAGTTATGGAATATGGAATACGACAAAATTTGAGTAGAGTCCAAAAAAGGGTCTGGTCTGTAAATGGAAGTACAGCTCCCTGCGCTCTGTGTTCCCACCAGTCCCATGGTAAGCATTTGTAAATCAGTGATTTCCTGAAGTGAGAGAGAAATGAGATTCTTTTGTGGAAAAGTATGCCATAACCTATGGGAAAATTAAAACTCCTAGTTTATTTTATTCTCTCTGATCATATTTTCTGTTCCTAGATAGAACTATGAGTGTAAATAGGTGAAAAAAACCCAAATAGAACAAAAGATTCCAGGAGTAAAATACTGGATTGTTGAAGGCAGAAGGAAGGAGAGCTGAAATGAGATGAGATGAGATGAGATGAGATGAGATGAGATGAGATGAGATGAGATGAGATATGAGAGGAGATAATGCTCCAAGTGGAAGCGGTAGTGTTTGCTCATTTATGTGTTTATGTAGAGAGGGGATAAGGGAAAAAGACCTAAGCAGAGAGGGAAAAAAGAATACCAAGAAGGTAAAAAGCACAAAGTGATATTTTTAGTATTGGTAGGGTTTTCTCACAGATTATCAGTTTGCAGCATAAGCAAAATCTTGGTAATATCAACAAGCTGTACCCACACCCAGTGCATCCACCTCTGGAGACTAGGATTGAATAGAAGGATTTCCTGGAATGAAATGTGGAGAAATGTTGACCAAAACATTAATAAATGAGTGCCATGTAGTTATCAAACACACATCAGTTGTCAAAGTCATCATGCACCCTGTAAACTAATTAAAATGGTTAGTGTACATTTTCATTCTTTTTATGGTAAGAGAAGAGACAGTAATACAATGAAAGGAAGATGTGCCAGAGTAAGGTCTAGAGTTCAAGCAAAATACTTGAGTGTAGTTTGTTAGCCTCGGCTTATCGGCAGTAGTCCTAAAGATATTTCTAAGTCAACAAGTCTGCCCTCAATGAGATGAAAAAAAACAAGAGAGAAAAACAGGGGGGACGTCTAGTATAGAGCAGAGAAATGGGAGATCTGATTTTTGTTCCTCTCTCTTCTGTTAGTTTTTGGTGGAGACCTCCATCAATAATGATGGAGAAGTAAAGAGGTTTTCCCATATTCCCACTTATGGGAGTATTATTCCCACTTATATTCTCATCACATCTCCTTGGCATTTACTCTACCTTTCATGCTGATCTAAACCACATCCACGCTGCTGTTGCAGTGGCCAGCAGGTGTGTGCTGCACTGACCCTGAGACCCATCAGCTGTGGGATGGCTGCAGCCCCACAAGCAGCCTTGCTCCAGGCTGACCAGGGGCTCTGTGTGCCTCCTACAACAGGAGCCTCATAGGAGAGACCCTGCAACAGCCTGGTGTCCCTGTGAAATCCAGAGAGGCAGCAGGGCACAGCATGGCACAGCCCCATCCACACCTAGAACTGGGAGCCAAGGTCCTCATGAAGGGATAGCATAAACCTGATTTCTCTGTTTGGATGTGATCCCTGAAATAACATCAAGTTTTCTCAGCTGTTCATGCTAAAAAAATGTGCAAGGCAGGCCTGTAAATGATCATGGACCCAGAGCTTTACTTGTGGAGTAGTGTAGATGTAGCCATATGGCCTAGCAGAACAAGGGTAAGTACATAGTATGACTTTCTACCTGCTAAATATTAATATGCTACATAATAATATTTCCCTCTGCACACACATTTCTAACATTTTCTTTAAGGGGATAATGAAATGAATTCTGTTTCCTACATTGTAATATTGCTCTTTAGATATTTATTAAAAATTTTTAAACTTTTAACTTTCCAGGAAAGAGTTACTTCATTATTACAGAGTTACTAGCTGTTGCTGCACATCTTGGCCTGTTTCCACAAAAATAGGAAAATAACTTTACCAGATGCTGACAAGTCTTTTGCACAGTGGGAGCAAGTGTATCTGAAATAGTGGAACAACATGAAGAATGATGCCATCAAAACTGTTTCCTTAGGAAAACACTGAGACTCTTCCTTAGGGTTCAAAATGTAAATGCATATTTTTCCACTTCAGTGCTATGAAAGGAATGCTCTGTTCAAACAAGGTGATGGTAGTGTTTAAAGGTACAGCTACCAAGTAGTTAAATATTAACTAAATAATTTTTGCTTGTGCTGACTATGACTGGAAGGTTACACCTTCCTTCTCTGCTTTCTTCCCTTTACATCAATTTTTCAGAGCAAAATTATCTTCCTGTAACTTCTTTCTGGAAGAGGTCAAATGGCAACAACAGTACCACTTTTGGTACTGAAAGATTTTCAAAATGTGTACAAAGGAATATGGCATTCAGAAGATTTAATCTTCAATTGTCAATCAGTGGTATTTTATAACCCCATTTAAACAAATGGATAATAATAGTTATGGAATATGGAATATGACAAAATTTGGCACACTGTGTACAATTACTATTTTATTCTGGCTATGTAATTTCTGATAATAAATTTAAATGAAAAGTGGTACATTGGGCCTTAAAAAACAATATTTACAAAATTACAAAGAAGATTTTTGTTTTTAATCTCCTCCTACCATCATTTTGAAACAGCTTTTGTTCACACATTTCCTTGCTGTCATACCAAAACTCAGTCTGGGTTTTAATGCTTATGTAAAAAAATCTTTCATGTTAGTCTCTAAAATGATTGAATTATCAAAAACTGATCCACAGAATACCACAGAATTTTGTGACAGTCTGAATGGAACCATATAAGTGAATGTCAAAATTGTATTTTGTAAGATTGAAGGACTGCTAACAGAAGTAGTAATAATGAGCAAAATTGGAGGTTTCCTACAGTGGGATAACTGGGAAAAAAGAGGAACAGAAAGACAGTCATGCTGGATTTACATTGCATGGATTCGTGACTTCTCTAGGTTACCTGAAGTGGTATCTGAACATCTCTTCCAAAGCTGCCAGTCTCTAGGCAGAGTGACATTACTATTCCAAGACTGTCCTAAGCACATGTGTGAGTGGTATGCCAGTATGTCGAGCCTGGCTTCTTGAGATAATTGGAGTCAGCTTGGAAAAAAAACTGTCAGTGGAAAAGGAAGTTATTCTAAAACACATATTAAGTGCCACTAGTATTTAATACACACATAATTAGAAATACTATAAATAGACACGTTAGCCTTCTGGTTGCTTCAGCTGTAGCAGAAACATTTACAGTGAATAATTGTGTAAGTCCCTTCTTGCCCAGCCATACGATGAAGAAGGGTGGACATGACCTATTCATTAGCATGCTGACATTTGTATCACGAGGTTAGAGTAATGTGAGATAGATGAAAACTTACGTAACGAGATCCTGAAAACCTTTTTAGAAAGGTTGGCTTATTTATTATGGAGAGTCCAAGGCTGGGCTCATTGGGGAATTTAAGCAGGGATCCTGAACGTGTTCCCCAATCCTCTTGCAGAAAAGAATTCAGGAAGAGTGTTGGAAGATGAGAGCAGGATATCTTTGGAAGATTAATTACTGAATGTGGAAAAAGAGTCTTGAAGAGTATCAGTGCTTCCCTCCTCTGAAAAGTATTTCCCATGACCACCAAGATTAATCATAAGCTACAGTTCCTCTGTGTGCTGTCAGCTGAAGTCTTGGAGCTTTAATTGTAGGCTACATTATTAGAAAATAGATTACTTTGATAATTTGACAGATTCATAGTAAAAACAGAATAAAAAGTATAATCAACAAAATTTTGGAGATAGCATGAAACAGAACCCCCTTCTGTTTCACTGTAAAAGTTTTATGGGATTTTTCTTTTTTATGTCTTTTTCAATGTATTAACCCATTTTCCTTTCAATTTTTTAATCCATGGTTTATATTGTGCATAACAGAATGTATTTCTAATTACTTTAACTGTCTCAGTGTAGTCATATACAGAGTCATAAATGCATTAACGTCTTCAAACCTGTTTGATAGAAACTATTTGTTAATTCAAATTGTTAACAATGTAGTCATTAAAATACACTACATTGTTTCTTTTCTTCTAATGATCAATAGTTAAATATAGCACAGTTACAACATCAAACATCTGAATAATAAACTGAGATCTAAATTGGTAAACTAAATTATACAAAAACATGAAAACATCTGTCTCCCATTGTATAAAGCATACTTGCTTTGAAAAAAGAGATATCAAATCCTAAAGTTGTAGCTTGGGATACAGTGTATTATTTTTTTCACAGTATGGATCAGTTAATAAAAACAATATGCATATTTTTCTTAGTCAGAATCTTTTTTGCTTTCAATTAAATCTGATTTTTAAAGTAAATTTAAATCTGAAAATACTGTCCTGTAATTATACTTAGGGCTTTTTACCTTTGAATTACAGGATTTCCTGCAAGGAAGAAAAGAGTATTCTTGAAAAACATTTTGGTTTTGAGCAACAAGTCCAAACTTTTCCAGCACCTATAGGTCTCAGGTTAAATAATACCACACCTGGAAAATGGTACAAAATTATTCAAGAGATGTATTAGTAGGGAAAGAAGGTAAAGAAAATTAACAGTGAACATGTACCAGATCCATTCCCCCCTCATCTAATTCCCTAACTGATTAAAAAGTTGGATCTTGAACTGTTCCCACATGTTTTTAAATTCTTTAAAATCCTACTGCATCTAATTCCCTAACTTAAAAAGTTGGATCTTGAACTGTTCCCACGTTTTTAAATTCTTTAAAATCCTACTTTTCTTGTCCTTGAAAATCATCTTTTTCTCCAGTTTTTCTGAAAATTTCACAAACTTCTGAGTAATGAATAGTCAAATTGATGTCTTAAGTCAAGATTAAACTCAGGTTTACAATAGGATTTCTCTTATTCTCTTTATAACAGGATTTAAACTTTAATGAACATGGAGTAGAAATGGGTGTAGAGCAAAGTAATGTCTCTGCAATAAGTCACACAAATTCTAGGACAACGACAAGTCCTGATCTTACAGTTCCAAAACATAGGTTTCTAACCACCCAGGTAAATGTCACATCTTGGTAAAATGCTGGTTTCAAAAGGACTGTCATGTATTTGGAAGGCTGAAGACAACCACGTGAAAAAAATCCACCAGTTGTGTGCCACTAAAGTTACTTCCAAAAAGAAAACCACTTTGAATTAACAGAATCAGAATTTGAACTTCAAGGTGGAGGAGTCCTGAGCAGAAAAGCTCTGTTTAATTGTTACATATTTGCTTTACACATAATGAGCAAGTAATTGTTCAAGAAATGAAGCTTTGTGGAAAGTTTGAAAGGTTAATAACTCAGTTTCAGCATTTCAAAAGAAGTCAAGGAAAGAGAAAAGAACAGAATCTTAATCTCTGAAACAATAAACCTTTGTGTTACCCAGGAAGTCTCAGTGCCTTCTTGCTAATAGCTTTAACATCTATACCCATGCTAATGTAAAAGCAAACTGAACACAATCTCTTTTCTCAAAGTACTTGAACTTATACATTATAAAATAACTTTTTATGTGGAAAGAATTAAGAAGCACAGGGGGTTTTAGATGTGGTGTTTCTCCTAAACACTCATCAGAGTAACATTTAAGAACCAAACCAATATTTTAGTAGTCTCTCCAGAAATGTATAAATAAGTTTGGCCTTGCTTTTTTAGCTTGTAATTTTCCTTAAGTAGTTTTACAAATAAATGTTTTGATTGTATTTAGTAAGCTCAGCTTTTGGTAATTAATTGTCTTTGTTAGGAATAACACCATGTCAGAGCTTAACATGTTGATTTGTTAATACAGACCGAGTTTTAACCCAGAATTTCATTTTTAGGATCTCTAACAAAAGAGATCACATCTGTGATACATCATCCTATATAGAGACAATTGGCTTTGTACATCAGGAGTGAAAAAAGAAAATGTCTTTTTATTTAAATATTTACGTTAGCTGGAGTAAATCCGGCTAAATCTCAACACTATGAGAGTGTGAAGGAAGGAAGATGGTATATGTATTAACTATAGAAGCCATATCTCACATAATATCTTCCCAATATTATATCAATTTCCATAATTATGATAAAAGTCAGTGTCACATGAGCACCATATCAGTTGGTACTCAGAGATGAAATGGACTTTATTGTCTACACCCGCAGTGTGGTTTGCACCTAAGTAATCTTGGACTTTCTCTGCTTTTCATGAAACCCAGCTGCACGTAGTAATCAATAATTTAATTCATTGATTTAGTTGTTTTTTATTTTCTTCATAGGGAAGCAGTTGCCATCCATTATTTTAGGCATAGGCTTTTCCCCATCTTGCCATGATCCTCCCTTTTATTGGAACAGGATTTATATTTCATCTGAAGATGAAGCAGAAATTTTATTGATATATGATGTATGATGTGCGATGGTTGGCTTGCAGAAAATGTATTTTGTTTTATTAGTGGCAGCTGCTTACAAGGACAGCATATGACTTCATCCCCTCCATAGTATAAAAGAATTTACCATAACTTAAGGATAGGTTCACTTAACAATTTTGCTTTCAGTTTGAAGGCAAAGTTTTCTCCCCCCTGTTAGCATTAACTTCTAGCATTTTTGATACACCAATATTTCAAATACTTCTGCCAAAAAAGTTTAAACAGCACAGCTTCTCTTAACTTCAGAGAACATCTTTTCCCCTAGCAGAAGTTAGTAATTATGATAAATGGATGTACTTACATGTACTCTCATTTAACAGAAGGGCTTTCTAAATTCACTGCCTTCACATGAGCAATTTACTTATCACTGTCATCTTCAGGTTTATCTAACTGGGGTTTAATCTATTCAATTGTAGGAATAGCTGCAAAACTTATTTCTGAATTTGTAGTGTGGGATTCAGAGATTCTTTTGATAATAAAGAGCATTTTGCCTTGCAAATTAAGGGCAAATAATCCTGGGGACATAGGCCTTAAATAGATCATTCTAAAGAGGAATGTGACTGACTTTTGTTAGCAGTTGAATTTCATCCACACTGAACATTAAGACTAGCAGTAAGACAATTTAATTCTGAGGGCTTTCAGATTTAGGAGTGTACCTCTACAGCACAGTGGAGCATAGCACAGAGATATTTCTACTTTCTTAAAAATGCCCAGATTCTGGAATACAGTTTACCACTACCAGATTATTTCAAGACCTTAGCTCTGCATGACTCTAGGTTATGCGGATGATTTAGATCAGGTTTACACTGGCACTGAAAGGGCTCTATCACATGGTGGAGATACACTTTTAATCCTTTTGCAATTGCTGTGTCACTGAGCAAACCTTATGTAACATACGGATTCTACTGTCTTGTCCCTTTTAACCTGGAAGGCATCTGACATGTCTCTGGAGGTTGCCCGGGATGTTGACCAAAACTCCCTTGCACTGAACAATTGTATTTAAACGCTGAACTACACTGCTGTGGTTACTGGCTGTTAGGATGATAGCAAACACGATTTTAACTAATAGTTTAAATCTAAAAGTTTGTGGTAAGAGTGCCTGGTCTTACATGAGAAACTTTGAGCATTAACAGTGATTATCCATCCTCATAATTAGATATCTGATGCACTACAGCAATAGTTTTTAGGTTACACAATATTTCCTTTAAAAATATGGATTCCATTTATATTCTATGTGGTTGTCACTTCTACAGTTTATGCTACTGATATTTTTTATACATTCAATAGGGAAATACGCATCATCTGAAGGTCAGCAAAATAATTAATCTGGTAGTATCAGTAATGCTTCCTTTGTTTTATATCACAGTGTATTAACCACCAAATTCCCTCCCTGCTGGAGGAAAAATTGCTGAGTATTGTGTGATATCATGCCTGTGAGGCAGCAGGAAGAAAGGCAGGGTTAACAGAGCCATGCACGTGGCCAGCGGATCGTTACAAGCCCCAACAGGTGCTGGGCTGTTACCAGTGGAATAATCTGGCCAGCAGCTGATGTCCTCCTATTTTAAGTTCACTCAGTGCTATGGGCTTTTCAGCCAAGCCCTTTTAGTAAGGTGTTTCTCAGGGAAGTTGATTGAAAAGTTTTATAGGCTAACAAGGGCCTGAAGGGGATTATTATTTATAGGTGACTAAGGGCAACATGATTGATCAGACCACATCTCAGTGTCTCAATTAGTTAGAGATCTCTTCAACAACTGTTCATATTTTTTGTCTGTGAATGCTTTTTTTCTTATATTCTAGAAAAACAAAGATATGTATTTGCATGAGACATAATTATGCTGATGTGGAGTTTGTTTTTCCTTGTATGCTAGGATCTGCTTGTTTTTCTTAGAACTGGAAAGAAAATACAGAAGCTTAAAACACAGTGAAGCATCTTGCCTTATCCATTACCTCTCTGTGTCAGCTTGCTCTTCTGATCTGCAGATAAGGTTAAGTTGTGGAAATACTTTAATCTACAGGATAATTAAAGTGATTTTTAATATCGTATATGATTGCAGAACAAATAAAAATATTGGTAGGTTCTTAGTGTACAATAACTGATTTTCACAATCATCCAGAGGTAAAAGTACTGTTTTGATGTATATTTTATTTCTAGATCTGTTTTTCCAACAAAACAATAGCTACTAGACCAGACCGGATAATTTTTTAGCATGCTTTTTGTGATATTTATTTGATAGTTCAGTTTGTAGCCAAAAAAGAGAAAACCCATAACATCATTCATTGAAACAAAGTGACTAAAATATTTTCCTCCTTAGCCTACAAATTCTTTAATCTTAAATAACATATCCTTAGGGCATCTTATATTCAGAATAATTTTTTTCTTGTAAATCTCTGGTATACACTTTGCCACACAGTCTAGAAAACTCTCTAGGGATTGATAATAACTGTTATTCTTTTTCAAGTAGTATATCAGAGTCTCTGTAGGGGCACTCTCAGTATTGTATTAAATAGCTGCCACTATTGAGACAGGAGGCCAGCATGACATCCTCCTTTCTTCCATGGGCAACTAACACAGGGGTACCAATTCTACGTCATACATCTGAAAAGTAACAGCAGACTCTTGAAGAGGATACTCACTGCTCGTTATGCAAAAACTGCTACAGCTGCTGCTCTGTTTGAGCTTTCTTCTGGGATAATGCAGGAGACCTTTTATTACTTTTTGGACTTGATGATCTTGGAGGTCTTGTCCAACCTTAATGATTATAATACTGTCTTTGTAAGGTGACACATTTATAGCTTTATACTGAGAACTAAATTATTACAGCAAGCAAAATAAGAATAAAAACATGTAACTGTGTGACTTGTTTTTAAAATTTTTCACATTTTCACATTTTTTGTAATGTGAATTTTTTTAGGCTCTCTGTTCTGACACATGACAGTAATAGGAGATGTGTAATGTTAGGCTCTTGTGTCATGTTCTTTTCAGCATCTCCCTTAGCCTTTCTCACTTTTCTAACTAACTTATTAATCGTACTGGACATTTCAAACTTAAGGAGGTCAGTAGGAGAGGGTGCAGTGAAAACTGTCCATTCACTCTACTGCAATTTATTAGGAGTGCTGAATGCCTTTAATGTATTGACCTAGTAATTTTTGTTAAAACTTTTTCTAAAGTTGAATGCAATGAATTACTAGTTTGAGATGACTTTGTGGTTCTAATATCTGTCATTCCTACAACTTCCATTTCATAAGCACTGACTTCAAAAAGGCTACATCTGTCAGTTAAGCAAGAGTCTGAAGGAAAAAAACAGTTGTTTATCTTCTTTAGCTTGCTGTCTTGCATAATCTTGATTTTGTGAGATGTGTTTAACTATATTATGTCCATATCTTAGTTGTAAGGACCACAAAGTCCTGGGGAAAGAGTGGCAAAGCCATGTTTTTATCACTGTCATGGGATACTTAATCCATGTTTTCTCCACCTTTAGAGGCCAATCCCCTCCTTTTCAAATTGCAGAAAGCTCTCTGACTCTTTAAATTTTTAACTCATCCTTCTAAAGCAGCTGTTTCAATCAAAACATAGTTCTCAAACTTGTGTTTGTGTTTTGAGGGGCTCATAGGGAATACTTGACCTTGAAGGGTGTGTGAAGGAGTGAAGGGCCAAGATTTCTAAATAACTTCTCTATATCACAGTCTTCAAAATGGAAAATTTCCATGTCTTAGGAGTCCCCTAGTCATTCACGATTCCCTACAGTTCACAGCCCCATAGATGTGATAGTTCTTTAAACTGTAAGTCTCCCTGTATTTAGTCTTCCATTAAACCTACTTCCTTGCATGCTTGCTGCTGATATTCCCTTTTCCCCTTTTTCTTAGGGCATTTTTTACAGCATCTCATGATTGTTTCCCTGGAGCATGCTTTATCATCTAGAAGCCAAAGCATGTAAATGAATTTAAACAATACTGCTTGATGCTACTCTTCTCTATAGAGAGATTCCAACACAGAGTATTGCCTGTTTCCAAATTGATTTCAGACCTATTTCTGGACATTTCTCTTTGAGAGACTAAACAAATCTGCTTCTTTCTGCTCTATCACCATCTGAAGGGAGATCCTGTGTGTGCCAGCACTGTGAAGCAGTGTGTTGTAGCACATTAGTGAGTGCCAGGAAGAGGTAGAGGTAGCACAAGCAACATGAAAGACTAACCCGTCCCTCTGGAGCAGAAGACTCTGATGCTCTTTGCAAGGCCAGCTGGACACCATCTGATCATTTATAGGAGATGCATCCCATAACTGCATGGCCCTCTGAGACTCAGAGAATGGCTGGAGATTTTGGAGGGTTTTAGCAGTGGGCTCAATTTCACTGAATTATGATTGTTCTCATCAGGCATCACAGTCTTGGCCAACACCACATATCCACTCCCAACATGCTGCTGATTACCAGTCAGAGCTCAGTGGCTTAGTAGTTCAGAATTGCCAAGTTGATCTGAATGGCCATCTCTCCTCCCCTTTGTTTCATGGTTATCCTTATTTAATATCCCAGCCATGTGCATCACATTCCAGGGTCATGTCACACCATGCTTCCTCACCTGGGTAGCCACGATACAATTGTGATGGACACCATTACAACAGATATTACCATAGGATACTGTAAGGGCCCAAATCAGTCAATGCCATCAAAATATGTGAAAAAAGGCAAGCTCCTCTTCTTGGGAGCTAGCTCAAATTCAGTACTTCTCACTAGAAGTTATAAAGCTTAATGATAGGTGTTTGGCTTGACACAACCAATGTTTGGGCAGTCATTAGCTTGCCTGCCAAAATAGGCTCTGACCTTTGCCTGTCTTCCTTCCTCTGAGCTATTATCACTGCCAGTAGAATAAGGTGTATTTATAAGGCAGAATGTATACACAACAGTAATTTTTCAGAACCATTTGAAAATACTCTGACTAGCTGATGTTTCATAATAAACACTATTTAGTTATGATTGCTTCTCTTTGCAGGAATGAATCAATTCTGACTCGATTTTGATTAAGAAGAATTGAGTCAAAGCCAGATGAAATTACCTCGTGCCTGAATAACTAATTTATTTGTGTTCAATAGTGACTTGCTCTGTGGCAAGATAGCAAAGAGAAAATGGTCTGTCTTGTCTTGGATTCTGTCAGATGAAATTAGATAATGTTTGTGGTTATTGAAATATTTAATTGTTTTTGCTGTAATGTGGATTGTAGCAGTATTTTATACTTTGGCTAGTGTCCGCAAGTGCGGACAGTGCTCTGAAGTGAAATTGTAATCGGATCCTAGATTGGTTGAGAACCCCATCCCTAGTTTTCTGACAGGTTTTTAAATACAATTGTAGGAAATTTTCACTCTCCTTGTAACTAGATATATGTCTGCATATATATAACAGTTGTTCACCTACTTGGACATCTCAGTTATAATTTGGGGGCATTTTATCACTCCTTGTATTCTGACTACAGGTTTCTACATCAGAGATAATCTTGTTTGTAATGCTTTGGATGTTCAGTCTTTTTGCTTCTGGCTTCTTTATCTCATCTTTGTGATTCCAGCATTCTTGTGAGACCTGTGCAATACCTTTACTATTTTCTGATGACCTCAACAGGGACTATGCAGATGTCAATTCACCTCAGTATATAATTGCTTTGCAGTTCTTCCCAGTTCTTTTTTTAATTTGGGTTTCTACATAACTTGGCTGATGCTTCAAAATGAGTTGAGAATCCTGTTAATCTGCCATGTTTTCATGCTTAAAGACTGGCTTTGCCTAAAAAAAGCTGACTTTGCAACTGTGCATACTAGTGATTTGCTTAGACTGTATTTGTGTAGTTTTGGTATTAAGATCAGAGCGCCTCCGAGTTTGTGTGGCTCTCAGTAATCTCAGTGGTCATGAATCACTAATGATCTCTTTTTCCTTGAGCATAATGCTTAAACATTTAACATATGCAAACACCATTGCATATTAGTTTTTTATAACTGAAAGGCTCTGGGATGTTAAAAATTCTGATAGTATCTTCATTAATTAGTACCTGTAGGCTTGTACATATACTGAAATGCCTTTGTCTTTTGCTTGCTTCTTTCTCTGATGGGGTTGCAAGTTTCAAAACACAGATTACTTTGTTTTTGAAAGTTGAGATTAATTTCCTTGCCTCTTAATGGCACAAATAAGAACTTTGTGCTCATATACCAGAAACTGAAAGGCATAGCTGAAAATGCCTTTAGAATGTGTCTAACTGTCAGAAACAACTAGCCACACTATTTGACTGTAACATCACTAAATTAGCAGTCACAGATAACAACAGCAATAATGCTCTTGTTCCACTGCAGATTTTTAGAATCCTCTTCTGTCTTCTGAAATGAGATGAGGAATGATTTTCTCATCCACTTCTATTTTCCATGATTTTGGAAAATATTATGTTCAACATATCTGTAATATTTGTCACTTGTATGCATGTAATAGGCGTATCTCTTTAGTGCTTTTGCTTACACTATTTGGGCTTTGCCTTGTTTCACAGGATGACAAGTAATCTAAATTTTTGCTCTAGACAGGAGGCTTTATTTTCATGTGCTTATCTACTAAAATTATATTCATTTACTCTTTTTGCATTCATTGTATTCATTAACTGCTACTCCTATTACATATATGTTCCAGAATTCATTAACTGAGAAAATAGTATTGGAGGCAGATAATGTTCTGGGTCAATCAATTTGTTCAGTTTGAGATACAGGATATCTGAAGACTGAGTTCTTCAGAAACATCTTGACAAATTTTAGGTATTTTGCTGCGACTATGTCAGGCTGAATTGCTCTCCTGGATAATTTTTGGTTTGCTTGAGTATCTATTACAGTAATCATTTGTCTCAGATTTAATTTTAAATTTATATGTTTCCTTTCTTTTTTTATATTGACTATTGTAGGTTTTGCACAATTTTCCTATTCTTCATACTTGTGATTAATGTTGCTCCTATGGTCTTTTAAATTTGCTTTACCATTACTACGCATAGATATGCCATCATGTTAGAATGTCCTCTTGGGGAGATATCTGCCACAATACTGTAACTGGGATACAGATCATATGAGGTTTATTATGGCTTCAGGAAATTGAGGAGAAGGTGCTTTTTAGAACCTTATCCAGGTTGATTTTGTTTGCTTTTAAATATTGTTGATGAAACCAGCATAAATATATACATATTTAAGTATTAAATGCTTTATGTAAAACTGATAATCTGCATTTCTATGTCATGTCATACCACAGCAATTCAAAACCATTATTGATAGAGGTAATTATTTTTTGCTCCCCAAATATAGATAAGTGCTATCAGAGTATTCCAGATGTGTGGCTGCTGGGTTACCAAAAAGTTAGTGCAGCTTCTGATTCTAGCTAGTCTTTTAGCTGGTAGTTTAAACGAACTTGTGTATCCATGATGCACAGGGGTATATAATGGATTAAGCTTGTTTCAAGTGATTGAAATAGAATAACCAAGGGACAATGTTCAAAAACATTTTGGTATCTAAAATCACAAAATATATATTCAATAGTATTTTTGGTATTTCCTTATTGGCCATAGTGTATTGCAAGAGAAAAAGTTACTGTGAATAGAAGAACACTCCTCTAGATACTGAGAATTTCTCTATGGCAGCATTTAATACCAGTTATAGGGATTTTTTCTGTTTGGAATATCTAACTGTGGAGTTCATATGCATATATAGACTTTCTGTAGGAACAAACAATACTTATTTTAGGTCTGAATTTATCAAACCTTACCCTGGATAACACCTACAGATACGCTGTCTTGAAGAGGAAAACATTTAACAGGTGGTTTAGTGGTTTATTTATTTGAGAATAGTTCTGGGGAAAATCAGTCTTCAAAAGCCTTGCATGTTCTCACGGACAAGAAGTGGTTAAACTGGTTAGAGAAAACAAACAAAAAAAAGAACTACAGAATTCTTTCCCAGGCGCAAAAGTCTTTTAACTTTTGTAAAGACAGCAAGGGGTGTATTTTTACCTGTTTCAAATGCAAGAATGAAAGGGCTTACAACTATGTAGCTGGGCAACTCTATTAACAACATTACTATGCAAAAGGCATTTGTTTACTTTGCTGATGTTGAGCTCCATTCTTTTGTATTTTTTTTCTTTTCTTTCCTAGGGTGATGGGGTTGAAGCAACAGGATAAGAGATCTCAAGCATATTGCTAAATATTTTAGTCTGACAAACTATATGTCTTCCTTTATCCAGACAGCTGTGTTTTTACATAAATAATCTTAATTTGGCCTTCTTAAGGATTATGCCTTGTACCCAAGGGCACAACCTTGAAAGGTCACCTTGACTTCCCCAAGGAGATTACTTTAAGGCATTCAGGATGCCAGTCCAGAAAACCTCACAGACTGAGGTATGTTCTTATTTCCTACTTAAAAGAATGGTACTGGAATTAAAAGGACACCTTTCAAAATAGCAAAAAAAGTTATTCACCTCTCAGAATCACTTTGAAACAAAGACTGCTGAATGTGCTGCTTCATTTTGACAGGCATACCTGGTATGGATCACAGGGAATACTTAAATGTTCTTGAATTCTTAAATTAGGCTTCCATTAAATAGATTTTTATCTCTTTTAACTGGCTTCCCATTGATGTCATTAGTATTGTTCACAGAAGCAAGATAAGGCTGGGACAATGAGTAATTCACAGTAGTTATATATGCAACACCACAATTTGCAGCAATTAAAGAAATTGGTATTTTATTTTAATAACCATTTATTGTAGATAATTTGGCCAATGCTCAGAAAAACTCCTTCTTGGGAATGTCAAAGATGAGCTCAAAGATACTGCCCTGTTTCTTAAAAATCAATGGCATGAATATCATTATTTTATACTTTCTTACCAAGCTGTATATTCATCACATAATACAAAAAGGGAATATTTATGAGAGAAATGTATCTATGGCTATTAATGGAAATATGTGATTTTCTTTGTGCATACGGGCCAGGCAATACCTATAGATGACCCTTCATGTCATGAAAATTTTGAAGATACTCTCTTAAGTCTAAATGCTGAAAAATTAATAAAATATTGTCCTGTGTCCTATAACTACAGACTTCCATATCCTGTGAGTTGGCTAGGTAAGATGCTCACAAATGCTTTAGTGGTAGAATTCATAGCTGATCATGAGATCAGTAGTATTGAGGCTTTTATCTGATTTGGAACCTGTCTGAGGCTGAGGCTTTAACTTCACAGTGAAGGGTGCCAAAACACGTGAAAGTTTGACATGTTTTTAATTAAGGAACCTTATGCAGGATAGAGAGGCTCACAGTAACCCATTCTAGCTTTCTCATTTTCAAGCTGAGATTGAATATGGGTTCAATGAATTAAACAAAGACAAGCCATGTCCCACTTTTGTTATTTCCAGTTGTTTGGCTTGGTATTTGTATACTGCCCAAAATAGTATTTGGACACTAAAGCAGTAGTTTTGAAACCTTCTAGTCTGTTCTTTTCTTTTCTGTGTGCATACCAACTATAAAAGACAACCCAAGTTTTTACATTCATATGCATACTTATTATTTGGAACAAATTACTAGTACACTTGATGAAAGTCTTATTTTTCAGTGTTATTGTTTCATGTTTCCTTAAATATGATGTTTGTGTGGCAAGAAGCAGAAGGCAAGAAGTTTTGCAACATAACTTGTAAAGTTTTCTGTATCTTATCCTTTTTTTGTGCACAACCAAGCACAGAAAAAAAAATGCTCAGAAAGAACTTCATGAAGTCATGGTTAATATACCAGACACAAAATGCTGAAATTAAGATGTCCACAGCAACTGGTATACTATTATGCAATATTTCCAAAATTTTATGCAAAGTCAGATATAACAGTTTAGACATAGGGGGTTGTAGGAAGGTCTTGAGCACTGATTTGTTTAGTGCACCATACCTTATGCCACCTCTGCAAACCCCCTCCTTGGGGAAGGTTTTGTTTGCCTGAATCATGCAGGGCTTTGTCTGTGACTGTTGTTCAGAGTTTTACAGTCTGCACTCAGGAACCCTGGAAGGAAGCTTTGCTGATCTTTGCTGACAAATATTGTGTAGAATCAGATACATGATCGCAAAACAGAAGATTATGCAATATAAAACTATGCCTAAAAGCAGCTATAATGCAGCATATCCACTATTATATGCTTCATTATTTTTTCTTATAATTAAATATTCAAAGACACAGAGTAGGGGTTTCTTTCTGTAACACTTGAAGACTGCCTCAAATTGAAGACAGGAGCTGAAATTCAATTATCCTGGTGGATCCCCTCCAACTCAGAATATTCTATGATTTGCAGAGACCCAGAGAAGGACTCTCCAATGAGATGTAATAAGTGTTGATTTCTAAGAAAGAGGGAGTAATTTGTGTCTCAACTAAAGCTTGTCAATAAACCTAAATAATTTAGTAAATATTATTAGTACACATACTGGAATGTGCATAGTGAGCAATCTAACCTTTTCTTCTTCAAAATGGTGTCCCAAATTTGTTAGGAGTATAGTTATTGCTGCAATATCTGTCATGAAAATTTTCAATTTTCGAAAATTTGCAGCTAGATGAAATGGAAAAAGTGTTCTCTTGAGTGTTCAAAGGTACATCTCCATGCAAAATATAACTTTTCAGTCTGCTACCACAGGGATTTTATTATTAAAATCAAAAGGATTGCTTTATATGTAACTAGATGCTTGTCTACAAGAAAAGAAAAAGATGAACCATTTGTTCTCAGACTTACAGTATTTCTATTTGTCCTACAAGGAGAAATCACGTTTGCATAATCTCAACTAAAGAAATGAAATTTTAAGAGTGATCTTCAGAGAATGATTGACAGAATGAATTTTAAATGAAAACATTTATCTGCCTTAGTTATATCTGTCAGTAGTACTTTAGTTAGACCTGGGTTCAGTGGTTCAACTCAATGTATTTCTTCAGCACTCTCTACCACAACACTGTCCACTACCTTCATTATGCCCTAAGTATTGTGTAAATTTCTGTAATATGTTGAATGGTCACCTTTAAATTAGCACAAATTTCTTCAGTGTAGAGTAACAACATAACATTTTGTTCCAAAAATATTGACTCTGTTCTTCTTTCTTCATGATGCCTTCTTGCTGATGAATAAACAATCAGGAGAGACAGTAACTACATCAAGGAAAAGTAAGGATTATTTTTATGCACATATAGAGGCTAAATTAATTTTGAAGTGTAAATTGAGTTGATTTGTAGCCAATTTAAAAATTATTTCACCAGGAAAGCTACTGAACTGAGAATGAGGAGCCAATAGCTAATCCTATGACTCAAGAGGCTTTATATATATATATATATATTTATATATACTTGATTTTATGGTGTTTCTATAACAGACAAACAAGATGCAATTCCAGAATGCTTAATTTTGCTCTGAGTTGTTGGTAACTTAAAATAAGTAATTAAAATTGGAAACTTTTTAGACACAGTGTCACTTAAATCACAAAATCATATTATTAAATGTCATCACCAGAGAGAAGAAATAGAGATCCACTGTAACTGTTCAGCAGTTTGAAATAACTCATGGAAAATTAAATCTTCATTATAGTGAATACTGAAAGACAGTTAAGTGACCTGAAGTCTATTTTTCAATCTCCTAATGTTGCATGTTCTTCCATTAGAATATAATGAAATACAAATTTTTCATAATCAACCACTGGACTGTCTTGCCAATGGAAACATAAGGGATTCCCACATAAACAAGAAAATTGCAATTCCTATCTTCTCTATAGAGAAAATATAACCATAGCCCAACAATTTTTCTCTATATTTTATGTCTTCATTAGGAAGACTGGGCTATGGAGCCATAGGCCATTTAAAGTCTTGTGTATCCCTTCCTTACCAGTATTAGTCCCTGCAAGACTTAACATTGATCTTCCTCAGCTCATCAATGACCAAATTATCTGGAAAACTTTCATTTTTTATTAAGTATAGGTATGCTGTAAATTTGGGCACCGGTCTTCACATTTGAGACAGAAGTAACCTAGAGCAGTTTTCTGAAGCACCTTCACTGAAAAACTGAAGAGCTTCTTAATGTTCTGTTTCTGTAAAGCACATCTGCCTCACACATTTAAATGTTGACAGTGGATGGTGAAGTTTCAGTCTAGGTTTCATGGGAAAACCTTTTCTTCTTCAGATGTGACTGAATCTTGCAGTTCTAGAAATTAAGAATTTAGCTCAATGTAGAATTTCTAAGAGTTAGCTAGTATACCTTTTAATTTAGGTACTTGCATCAGAGATATTTGAAGGGCTCTTAATGTTCTACTATTGTATTAGATAAAGGTAAAAATATCCTAGATATAGTCCTTATTATTTGATAAGGAATTTGATGGAATATACTTGAATGTTTTTTCTATGATTACATCAAGAAAATTCTTCCATCATGACTTGCCAGAATCTGATCCAGTCAGTATCACAGATTTTACACATGCAAACTCTTAACTCCTGCTGGTTTCCATCATTACCTCTCTATGATTTCTTCTAAGCACTACTGCAGGAGACCTAATAATGGTATGCAATCAGATCTAACGCTTTTCTTCAAGTGAATTATTGCTAGGTGTGAGACCACATTACAAAAAAGCATCATAGTTAAAGCAAGAAAAACATGGCAAAACCAAAATCCTAGGACCTCTGAATTGTTATATTGCTGGGCAGTATAACAATTTTTTACCCATTCTTTGCAAATAGTCAAGAGTTAGTGTCACACACTGTTAAAACATTTCTTTGGCAACCAGCTGTATTTATGTTGTAAAAAGAGAAATTGGAATATGAATAGGTAATGAATGTGTCATTATTCACTTTTCTGGTATTGGACAGCCTGAAATATTTCAGATACGTATCTTAGATTTTTAAGGAGATAATTCACATAAAAGCAATAGCTACTGCTTGTCAGCACCTCAGGGCATATAATTGTTAATATGTTAACCTTGTTAATATGTTACTTTAGAACATGTGTAAACCACAGTTGCTGGGTGCTTCAATGATAGACCTGAAAGTCAGGTATAACTACTTGATTCCTTAGCAGTCATGTGATTTAATTTTTACCAGATGCCAAGGAATTAATTGACACTAATCACTGATCTGTTTTTGTTAAGGGCTTGGTTATCTGTTTTTGTCAATTCTGTTGGGAAGATTTCAGCAACATGAACAGGCAAAAATAACTCTGATATAGCTAAATAGAGGCTAAATTTATTTCCCGGTACTTTCATTTAAACTCTTACATGGTCAGTAAGTTGAGGGGGGGAAATGCTCTAAAGCTTTTTTTAAATTAAGGGGGGAAAGTGCTTTAAAGCTCATTTTTGTATTCTGCTATGGTTTAAATTATATTGATGAGTCTCCGATGTTTAGTCTTCAGCAATTAAAAGATGCATGCAAAGAGATAGGATCGTGGTACAGCATAGCTGATTTTAATGTTCTCAGAGCACCTTTCAGACCAAAAAATTTATCATAAAATCAATGCTGTCACTCAGCTGCATAATATAGAAGTATAAATTGGTGGTCTGGAAATAGAGCAGAAATCATGCAGAGGCACAAAGTAATCACAGTCTTCCTAAAAGACACATGGTGAGATCCAGTTAGCTTAAATCACATACAGGCTTTGGCTAACAGAATTGCTTCCAGTGATGCTGAAAAACATCTTCTTTCCTGACTGTAGAGAAAGTGAAATGCTTCATTTACAAAGACTGCTTCGATATACACCCAAAATATATCTATTCACACTGTGGGAGAATAGACAGACACTCATTTCTTAGTCTACTCAAGGCTAAGAGACCAGCTACGTAAGAGGTAAACCAGATCATATATGACCTCACTAATAGTCATGAAGGCTGAAACTAAGGCAGAATCCATAACAAAGAAATGTAAACGAGACAATACTAATGTAAAGAAATGTTTACAGAACCAGAAGTAGAAAAATCAGTCAAGTTTTAAAACAGAATTCCATTAGGATCTGTATATAGTGCTCAGACTTCCGACCACCCTGACAGAGAACTGGACAAGGTGGATGCTCATGCAGGAGCATTTTCTCTCATTTGTAATATGCAGTGCAGAGCCTGGGAGTTTAAAAAAATCCCCAAACTAAGAACATATAATAGCAAATAAATGCATTAATAAATAGATTATATATCTAAACCAGGTGGGCTTGTGTCCATTAATATAGTGCAGAGAGGAAATTTAGAGTGCAAAATGTTTACCAATTCCCAGTTAATTCAATACACAACTATTTTTGTCTTCTGTACTATCAAGATTAGATGTCCTTTTCAACAACATAAAATTAAGCCTGAATAAAGGAATCCCCAGATAAGGCTTATTTAGCCTGTGATTTCTAGGATCTCATGAACTCATCTAATAATTTCTTCTGTCCTAAATCTAAAAGTGTCACATCTTTAGGTATAATATATCCTGTTTTGTTTGAATCATGGTTTGTTTCTTTATGCATTTGAATCTTAACATTTAATGTATTTTTATTAGCATTATGTTTATTTATTATTGTTATATCAGTGGTATCCAGTGAATGCACAAATGGCAGTGGGCACAAATTGAAGTGCAAGAAATTCCATTTACTCATAAGAAAAGACCTTTTTACAGTGTGTGTGGTCAGACTGTTCGAACCCCGTCTGGACATGCCTCTGAGCAACCTGAGGCATGTTGTTAGGAGTATAATTATTGCTGCAACCCTGGTCTAGTTGTCCTTGCCTTGAGTAGTGTTCTTGTACTTTGTGATCTCTAGAGATGTTTTTGATGTTTAGTTGATACTATAATGGGAGATTTGTATTTGTATTTATAGATCTATGTATAATTAATGGCAAGGAAGGTGGAAAATAATGAAAATGCAATTTTGTGTTAGACCCCAGAAATACCCTTTATTGCAGTATTCACAATAGTTCATTCTGGATTTGAATGCTTTGTGGAATTATTCATTTATGAGTCCCAGTTTGGTGGGGGTGGGGGGGGGCAAATTGGGGTTTGTACCCAGGTGAGAAACATCCCCCCTGTATTGATGTACCAAGAAAGCAAAATCAAATTTCAAATGTAACTAGGGAGGGCTACACAATGAAAATGTGGTATGGACTTGCATCAAAAAATGCAGTGGAACAAAAGGGACAGGAAGGACGTAGTCTAGAGCAAGTGTGATCTTGGCACTGCGGGTATCTGGATATTATGAGCAAGTGATTTTTCTCAAGATAGATTCCCAGACTAATTAGTCCCATTTCCACCATTTGTACCTGAGGTCGACATTTCTGATCGTCAAGAATGCTGAGTTTTGGGAAGGATGGCAGAGTGTACACGCACTCCTGATGGGCCGCCAGTCGGAAGTGACTGCAGCGTCTGAGCGCCTGTCAGTTCCTGTCGTGCTCCTCCACCACAGCTCTTGGCTGTCTGTTCATGGCTGTCGAAGAGTCAAACATTTCCTGCTTGGCAGCCGTATGGAAAGGAAGTCCCATCTGCTTCCTGGTGCTGGAGGTGGCATGGAGAGCCAATAAAAGCAAATGTACAAAGTGAGACAGGATTTGGTGACCTCTCAGAGTGAAGCTTTGTGTCTTCCTACTGGAAGGCAATCGTTGTTCCTGTCTATAATTAATTGCATGACTAAAACCATATCCACGGTCCCAAAACAAAGAGGATTAGAGGGTTTAAATATTTAGATATTCCTGATTCTTGCTTCCGTTTTCTTCCGTAAATGTATCTTATGATGCATTACTGGACTTGGATCAGTCAGGGTTTTAGCACTCACATATCACCTCAGGGAAAAAAAAGGATTTTACTGATTGTTTAAGGTAATTTAATGCTTATGAAAAGTGCCAGACAAGTTGATTACCTTAAAGCCTTCCTCTTCTGCAATGATTATCCTCTGAATTATGCGCAGTGCCTTCAGACACTGCTTGAAACCAGTTTCCTGCATCTTAAATCTGTCTCTTTTGCTTTATTTTTTGACTGGTCTTGGACTGTATATTGGTTGGTGTAAGTCATCATAACAATGCATCTTGACTTACTTACTTTTAAAGAGCAGTAGAAGTAGTTTGATTTTTGGCAGTCTTAAGGTAGATAATTTATTATATTGCTCTGCATTTCCTGTTAGCTTCAGCTCATTCTTTTTAAAAACTAGGGATTTGAGCTTGGGATTTTTTGCTTGGTTTGGGGTTTTTGTTTGTTTTGGTTTGGGATTTTTTGTTTGGTTGGTTTGTTTTGTTTGGGTTTTTTGTTTTTCTCTTTTTTCAGTAGACTTGTGGTTTGTATTTGAAGATAATTTTTACCAATATCTTTGACTTCATCAGTTATTCTCCTCATCAGTACAGTCAACAAAGCATACAGGAAATGCTACCAGTGTTGTTACCTTATGCTTACATTAGGGAGCTCTTTTTAGCTTTTTCTAGGGAAAAAAGGAAACAGATAAGTTGGTACTATGAATAGTTTTTAAACTAGAGATTTTAGTGTTTAACTTTTTTGCTCTTTTACATAAAAAACAGGTCACAGACAAAACCATGATAGTTTGCCTTTTAAAATCTAGATCACACAAACACTTTCATACCCATTCTGTTACAAGCGCTTTATCTGAGTGTAGTGTCTCTTTTATTTGGTTGCATTTTATCTGACAGAGATGTTTTGCTCTGCAGTATTTAACAATATAAGACTTAAGCAGTGGGGAAGAAATATGGATTCTAGTTGCAGCATTCTGTATTTCTGCAAATACGGGCAACAGGCTGAGGAGAAAAGAAAACCTAGAAGCATCTACCAGTAAGGCATAGGTGATCATGAGCAGTATTCTAAAGGCATAAGACACCAGAAAATTGCTACACCTTAGGGAGGTCTTGAAATGGAAAACATGGTGCAATACTACTTAACTCTTCAGTTCGCATCATATGATCTTCAAGAAAATATTCTCCATGAGATATTTGGCGATCAAAGATGCTAATAAAAGAAGAACAGCATCTATGTTTTCTGAAATTTCAGCAGCCACTTTATTAACAACAATTAATAATATCAAAATAATCAGTGGTATCATGTTTTTTTGGAAACAGTCTTATGAAAGATTGAAATGACACTGCCCATCATTTGATGAAGCACACACCAAACATGCCCAACAGCAGTTTCTGAATCTATGTGTGGAGAGGTATGATCATGGCCAAATTGCTGTCAGATCTCCCTCAGATTTCAAAAACTGATCTTCCTGAGATCAAGATCAGAAGAGAGCACATATTTAGAAAGATAGTATTTAAAGATATCTCTGGGAGAAGAAGTGGTGATTGACACTGGGTTGACTTATAGGTAACTTTATCCTCATGCTGGTGCCAGTTTGAACACTTGAACCAGTTTTGGCATAGACTTCTATGTGGTGAATAAACGAGGGCCAAACAGAAATGGAGATTTTAAATCAGGGCCATGCAGTTTCCCTTTTTTGAGCTACGGGGTATCTCTTGGTCAAGTCACTGTCTGAACTTGAATCCACTCAAACTGTGCTGTCCTGAATTTCTTGTTCTGAAATTGCTTGCAAACATTGAAGTGTTTCTGTTCTTTAAACCTGAAGTACTTGGGTTTAAAAGTTATTTATATAATTCACAGTACTTGCCCATTTTTAATGGTTGAAATAACTAATTTACAATGACTCAGAGTGTTTGAACATTTGTTTGTAAAATAACATTTCTTGTCATTGCTGAGAGACAGAAGTTTCTCTTAGATATTACCTGAAAGCTATTCATGTTTTCTTATCTAAACTTGCTTCAGCAGATACATAAATTGAGGCTTAGGTTGAAGGGGAGTGAAACAGAGCTATATGAAATATTGTCTCATCTCTACAAGCAATTACATACAACAAAGATATATTAAAAATTAAAACTATGACATGAAGTTATGAAATGTTAAAATTTAAGATGGTATTATTATCTTAAATTTCTTAACCCTCTTGTCCAAGACTGTCTTTAATGCATCAGTTAAACTATACTGACAATCCTTATCCTTGCCCTCTGAACCCTGTTTTCATAGCCTATCTCATCTCTTATTTCCACTCTACTCAGTAGTGCCCCATGAATTACTTCTATCACAATTTACTCCCCTCTCTTCACTGACTCTTTTTTTCCTCTACTTTTAACTCCCTAAATCAAAGGGTATTACTGGGAGACCTAAAGAAACGTTTGCTGACCTCAGCTGAAGTGCTCAGACTTTGTACTTGGAGCACAAGTCATGATAACATCATGTGCAGTCCCTTACGGATGGCACCTCTGAGGAATTAAACTGTTAAAATCTTAATCTGTTGAACAGGTGTGAACTTCCTTCTCCACACACACACACATACAAACACACACCCCACCCCCCAACAGTATGAAATTTAATCAACTAGGGTCAGATTTCAGAGGGATGCCAAAAGGCACATCCTTGATACGAAGTGTGCTTACTCCTCCCTCTGTCCCAGGTTTTAATCTGAAATGTGAAACACTCAGTTTAAGGTCACTGGAATCAGTTCACATGGACAAAACTTCTTTTTCCATAACCTTGTCCTTGAAAGCAGTCAAGGTATTTTTGCTGTAATATACCCAAAATAAACAAACAAAAAATTTAAAACTCATCCAGTGAAGATGGCTAAGATGGAAAATTTTATCTAAAATGATTGAAACTTGGTAATTATACAAGTACCTGGAAAGAAGAGACATTAAATGGGAGGTGTCAGGGAATCTAAGTAGGTTTGACTATTATCTTTGGCTTTGAAGTATGTATTAAAACCACTACGTTACAGTTCCCAAGGTGTTAATCAAATGCATTCATTTTCCTTCACAACTGACTGCAGACACAGTAACTTAAGCAGCAGCTCTATCACAGGTAATGGTGACTACATGTAGGTGCTAAAACAATGCCTGTGCTTTGGTCTTCTGGTTCTCTGTAAGAAGCCCAGCACTATTTCTATGATGACCCCTGGGACACATATAAGTCTTGAATGTATGTGGTGAACTGAATTTTTACTGCTCAAATGTTTAGTTAGCACGTGAAGGGGGCCAGATGACGGAGAAGTAGAGGGCATAGGCAGAGCAATCAAAATTATCTGCTGCTGTTGTCACTGAAGGTCACTAATAAGAAGAGATCCTATACACTACTGATATTTATCTTGAAAAGATTCATGTCTGTGGAGGTGGGGTTTTCAGACATCCTTTGGCCTAAGGTATGGCATGAAGGGTTGAATGCCAGTAAGATCAATGGAACTGCCCAGTGCTGTTTAAACCACTAAGTTTTAACTATTGCCCATGCTAAAAGTCACAGTTGTGCAGCTATTGCTGCCTAAGTTCAGATTTCTCAGGCTTTGAACTCCTTTTGAATGGTTCTTTCTAAAAACTCTGAAAGAATAATTTTAATTCTAAATTTTTTTAAAAAAATAATGTTATCCCACCTCCACCCCTGTTATCTACAAGAAAAAGAAAATCAGTTCTAGTCTAAGTTACTTTTAAAATTTGCTTTATTTGAGAAACTCATGGATTTGGAAAATTATAATTTGCCCAGAGCATGTGCTAATACAATTAAATCAGAGCATCCAAATGTAAATGCATTGCTCCTTCAGAGTTCACAGGATATTCACATTAGCTCCATTTCCTTAAGACAAGGCCTATACAGGTTTTGTTTTGCCTTAACACAGTTGATATCTCAAAAGTACTGAACAGGATTAATTTTTGTTTCTTTTTGGGTTTTTTTTTCCTTGTGGCATGGTCATCTGTAGATATGGTGGTTACATTACTTTTTGGAGAAACAAAACAAAGATACTGAATTTTAAATACCAGTCTGTTTCCTTTTTTTAACAAAACAAACAGCCCAAGTAAAAGATTTTCTAAACTCTGTAGGAACACTTTCTGTCTCCGTGAAAAATGGTTGAAAAACCAGCTGCTGTAACTCAGTATTGACATTTCCTGTGTCACCTCCCTCCATGAACTGCTGGGCAGAAACAATCCCTGAAGTGTGTAAATAGTGGCTAAGATTTCTGACAGCTGTAGAGAATTTATTTTCATCCCAGGATAATTTGTTGGAACAGTAGAAAAGTGACCATACTACCCAAATTATGCCATTCTTAAACCATTTAAACCCTTTTAAATTATCCGCTAAATTAGTTTTAGTAAAAACAATTTGGTATACTTTTTATACCAAAGCTGTAGGCCCTGAAGATGTCAGGAGGTAGGGAAGGTCCAGTTTGCCCAATGCTTGTGGTTTTGCTCTCCACCAATGTTCTATCACGGGGATCCCAAAAGCATTTGAGTAGACTGCATTCAGCTCCAATGCAGACAGTGTCTCATGATCTCACTCACCACATGATCACTGAGGCCCTTTCACATACCCTGTCATCATATAACATTCCTCTGGAAGGAATGATTTGTTTACATGGGAAAGATTTCATGCATTTTAAGATTTTTTTTTTTCTATGTGATATAACAGAGGAAAACAAAGATAACAGCCAATTTTCAAAGAGAAATACAAACAGGCAAGTAGCCCTTTAGAAATACTTTTCCTAGCTTTAATACCATCAGAAACATTTACTTTGGATTTTGGGACATTTGAGAACAGATCTCCCCTTTGCAGCAAGAAATCTGAGAGTGGCATATACAGTCGTGCCAATAGCTGGTAGTTCAGCATGCTGTTTCTGACAGGGACCTCTATCAGCTGCCTCAGAAAATGATACAGAATCAACTGGCCACAGCAATGTTCTTCTTAACCCATGTTTGTTAGATGTTGATCTGCCTTGAAGCCTAACTCCCCCCACAAACTCCTTTGGGCTTTTAGAAATGCTTATTTTGGATGTTCTTCCTACCCACACATGTCCAAGATTTTTTTTGAGTTCTTCTGGACTCTTGACCTAAATCATACTTCATGGCATGAATCCCAGACTGATTGCATGTTCTTGCTAATTGTTTCATTCATAGTCCATTCCCCACACCACAACTGGGAAGCAAAGTTTAACCTAAACAGTTAGCTATGTATCCCAGAGCTGCACTGTTGGCTTTTTTTAATGTAAAAGATTGTTGCCTGTTTTGCACTAGCAGTGCAAGTATCTAATACTTAATATTTGGTTTATGTCATTTGATTTAAAAAAGGTTGATTTTTTTTTATTATTATTTATCATCATTGCAGAAATTCCCTCTATTTTGGTAGCTTTGAATACTCTGGAGAGAGCTCAAAATTTTGCACCCACTCTGAATCTCTTAAGTCTAAGGAACTGAAATAATGTTCTAAGCTACAAATTCAATAATTACTGGTAAATATCTACAATGTAGTTAATCAATATAAATATAAGATTTTATTGTGCCTTTGGCCTGAAGATTTTTACAAATGTTACTTACGAATCTTTCTGTGTACCAAGTGTTGAATAAAATTAAATTGGTATGATAGTAATTTACACTACATCTGCATTCTATAATGTATATAGAAATATGATGCAGAGCACAGGAGAGCTGTGATTATTGTAGTCACCTGTATCCATATATTTATTTCCTACTTGATCTGGAGACTGATGCTGCCTCTATATCCACAGAAGGTTAACTGCTTATAATGTCACTGCTGTACTAGAACAGGTCATGGGGATATTTTCAGTAGAGACACCAAGACCTGTGTGGCTTTTCCTCAGTGATGCACAAACAGGTAGATTTTCAGGGGCTAAAAATGCAGTTGGAACCTATCAGTGACTCAGTGTGGCCAAGCAGCTGCAGAAAATACTCATTTCTGGATTACTCATCTGACAGGGTCTGTCTTCTGCAGTTCCTGACTACTTCTTCCAGCTGCCACCTTCCCTGGCTCACCCAATTTTCAAACTTATCCCCCTCTAAAAAAAGCCCATTTAAACATTTTGTAAAGCCAGAGATGGCTGAATGTTTCAAGAAATTTGTCATCATCTCTTATACCTGGTTGTGTTTGTTTTTCATTTTCATTTTTCAAAAAGGCTTCAGGATGAAGACTCTACTATCTTAATGCTTGCAAATTATCTAGCACAACATATTAGACTCCATATTTTTGTCAGAATTAAGAAGCAAGATATTTTTCAGACACTACAATTCACCACCATTTTCTGTGGCTACTGAAACATGGGATAATAGACAATTTAAAAATTGTCTCAGGATAGCAGTATTTTTTGTTGATTATTCATCTGGATAGTGATTCCATTCAAAACTGTATACGAAAAATGCCATCATAGCTTTGCTAATTAGGCTTAGCCTGAGTAGAGCTTCAGTATTAGGAATACTCTCCTATTCAGTTGGCCGTATGTTGTAACATGACACCTGTTCATGGCACGGCGGGGTGCCCTGTCCTGGCTGTACAACCCAGGGTCTGCACTCTGCAAGTGTGAATTCTCACCTCGTACCCCTGAGGGAGTTCAGAGAGACAAGGAATGGACCATGAGACAATGCTGGCTGCATAACGTTGACCAATGCATCCCAGATAAATGGTCCTGAGAGAGGGCACCCTCAAAGCAAAAGGGAAGAATGAATGTTCTGACAGAGGCAAGGCCACTGTGCTCACACCAGTACAAATCCCCATCCTTTTCACAAAACAAGGCTCTGACACCAGCCTGTGAATCACAGTGAATGTTGCCCATAGCCAGATCCAGAGCTCACCTGGAGTCTGCATTCACTGGGGCTTGGCTGTGGAAAGCATTAACCTGGAAGTGGTTATCCTCTCTCAAGACTACTCAACTTCTTGGTTGCTTCCTTTTATTCTACACAGTCTTAGTTTGTGTGATCTTTTCTTCACTAAGCTTGTGTCACCTTTCATGCAGAGAGAGAAGGAAAGGGGGTTGCGGGCACGACTAGATAGCTAAGGTTGCAGACACACATCCCCCTGCAGGACTAAGGACTGACAGCTGTGCTGCAGGTGTATCTGGAGAACCACAGCTCCATGTGGACTGAGAAAAAGGAGTTAGCATCAGCATTTCAGTGCAAGAGGTAGAAGGAAGCTCTTCCTCACTAATTTGGGACAGGAACCTGAGGTCCATGTGGGAAGGAAGGTGGTAATGTGACTATGAAGTTTAACGGGAATGTTTTCCCATAAGAAAAAAGGAAAGACTCTTGCTGAGGTGTGATTATTTTCATCTATGTTGGGGGTTGCAATAAAGTATTTAAAGTATTGGATGTGATCTTTAAAGTAGTGGCCAAAAGGCCAAAAAAAGTATTAATGCAGCCTGAGTTTCTGCCCTTCAGTTTTGCATTACTCACTGCTGAAATGCAGAAAATTACATCAAAAGAGCTACAAGAAAGGCTCTTGGAAAGAACCAAGCTTGGAAAAAAGGGATGCTTCATGTCAAACAGTCTCAGATAATACACCTTCAAAGCAACTCAGAACTATGTTAATAGTGGGCAGCTCCCTCCAAACTACAATAATAGTGTACAGGTTTGGACAATAGAAGGAGGAGAGTGAATTAAGGGTGAGGTAAATGCTAAGCTAAATATATAGTAAGAGAATGGAAGACTGATTCAAACCACTGTATATTTTTTCCAGTTATATCAATAGTACCAAGATTTAATAGAATTTGTTTTGTTTCAATTATTTATTTTTCCTCAAAAAATGTTTCTATTAGTACAGCATTCAGGAAATATGCCTGTTTGATCTCCAGAGCATTAAAGAGGTTTACTCCCAGCACAAATGCGTCAAGGGCAGCAAGAGATCAAAATGTTTTATAATGACAAACTTATGGTCTACTTAGGATCTGTTGTCCTCTTTTTGACAAACACTCTGTTTTTCATGTAATCCTTTTGAAGTCGTGGGGCTATCCATTGTTTCAGGGATTCAAAATCTGACAACAGAAGAGTTCCTTCTAAGGGGAAAATGCTGATTATTTGTTCCACCCTTGATATTTTGGATAGAATACCTCATAGCCATGCTAACTGTGATGACTCTTGTTTTCATGATGTTGAAACTGTTGGCTAAAGCCTTCACCTGCGTAATTCAGTATTTGATTTTTCATCTGGAGGAAGGAGAGGAAGGAAGAAAGGGCAGTCTGACTTTCTTTGGCTAAAGTTTTTTTAGTTTGGTTTTTTTTTTTTTTTTTTTTCCCCCAAATAATAACAAGCATATTAGCTAAAAAACTTAAAAAAAAAACAAATAAAAAAATAGAGATTTATGTTACTTCCAGAATTCTTTTATGGTGTGTGTTGTTAAAAGCAATGAAGGCTTGATATGGCCAGTGCACAAAATTAGTCTACGCTTGATGTAAACATATGTGGTATCAGTAGGAATTCTTTTTATATACAGAAGGATAAGCAGATCTCTCCGTTTATATATTCTAGGAAAACATTTATTTGCTGAGTACATGCTGAGCATCTTTCTTGCCTTTTCTCAGAATAAGCTCTTGTCTCCCTGTGGTTAGCCAAACTGAATACATAGTTCATGTAGTTTAAGGATTACTTAATTTAACAAGCCTCTTTCCTTTGTACATTTCATTTATGTTGCTGGCACATCACACCAATGGCCGGATGTACATTACTAATACAGTGTTTTTCATTTTGATTTTACCAGCTGCATATGAATCATATGTGCAGCACTGGATTGTTACTGAGCCTGTACATATAGAAGGAATATTTTTTTCCTTCCTTTCTTATTAATAAAGAGAGTACTGATGGGAATAGTGCCAAAATAGTTTAGTAGAAGAAGAGATAGGGTAGAATCTGGTCAACAACCCCAAATTCTGTCTTTTCAATTTAGCTCCAGAGACTGAAACTGGCTGGCTGACAGGAACTGCAAAACTTTACCAACAAGTTCTTATCTCCTAAGAGAAATGGCAAGGCAAGATCTACACGGTTAAGAGTGGCAGCAGCAGCAAGTGGGTGAAGGGTTTTTTTCACCATTTCCATGATGAAGTTTATGAATTGACACCAAAACAATTTGTGTATCAGTAGCTACAGATTGCTACATTAACAAATCACAGAATAATCAGGTTTGGAAGAGACATGTAAGATGGTCATGCTCAGCTGCCAACCCAGAACTGGCACTATAATGCCCAAACCACTGAACTACATTACTCAGTGCCACATCCAGACTCCTCTTAAATGCCTCCAAGAATGGTGAAGGAACAAGCAATCTGGGACACTAACAGCACAAAACCTCTTCAGCCTAAAAAGCTTTATTATCAGAAAAACAATGTACCTGGAACCCAAGTCTAAACTTCAAAGGTTCATCTTCCTTTATCTTACTCCTTACCTTTAGCTCCTCTGCCCCAAAACAACTAAGTTCTGCATATATCAGAACTTTACACCAGAAAAATGTTTATGACACAACTGTTTAAGTTACCTCTTTTGTAGATGTGCTGCATACACTTCAAGTACACTTTCTTGGGTCTATCCATGTTTCAGCTATTCTTACCTGGCAAATTCATAATCCACAGCCTGGACACCTGAGGAGCCATTCTTCATAGTTTGCAGTTCCATTTCAGTCCTGGTCACAAAATTGGAAGTGAGATTTATTTAGGAATGAGAACAAAAGCTCATCCATCAATTTAAAAGCCACAGGGCTTCAATTTATTCAAGCCTTAACTTCCTTAGTGAGGTAGGAAATGATCCAAGAGACAAATAGAGTAGCAAAATTATTTACTCAGAGCAATTGAAATTAGATTAGCTGTTAGGATATGTTGACCTGGAACAACAGCAGGTTTAATGACAGTGCTATGGGAACATAACTACATTCATAGGAGCATTTGGGAGAAGTTAGAAAATACATTTAAAAGGCTGTGAAAGGGGTTAAATGAGCAGGAAGACTTAGCAGGTGATCAGAGAGTGCCTTGTTCTGTAAATAGGGTTTGACTGTTGCCGTGTCTTCATACCCTGCTCTTTGGAAAGGTAGATACAGGAAAAAATCGGACAAGTCCAGGAGCTGGATGTGTTCTACCCATGAGCTGGCTTTATACATTAAATTTTTAAGGCCTTTCTAAGCAATATTTCTTTCATAAAGGGACTTATCACATAATATTTGGTCAAGGTCTACTTTGAGTGTGTTGTGCTGGTGCTCATATCCTGTGATCAACTCTCTGAATTCAAGGCAGTTTCAGAATGAGTCTGATGCCAGTCCTCACCCTCCAGAAACTTGAGGAAGTTGCTGGGGACGTGATGCTTATCCATCTCCCTGGTTATCAAGTTGCTCAAGGACACAAGGGTTCAGAGAAGGACTATACATGGACTAGCATTCCTTGGGCACAAGGGAACAAGAAGAGAATATTAATATCAAGAAACCCAATACTGGTTTACAGATCATCAGCTGCCATGTACCTATGCATGAACTCACTTGATGGCATCTGTTATGCTAATCCTAAAAGTTACAGATATCTGACCTAATTTCATCAGACTGGTCTTCATTACCAATGCCTGACTAAATCTCTGGAGAATGCTATAACCTTCAGGAAAGATAAACCACAGGGATAGGAAAGGGAATGGAAAATGGAGAGCTGCCTGCAGTGGAAGATGAAAGGAAAGATTACAAGACCTTCTTCAGTAAAGAGGCAGAATACATTAGAGACCAGCCATGGTCTGTCTAAGGAAACAAATCCAGGAATACACTGCACAAGAGACATTATGGTTGAATAGGAGGATCTATGTGATGGTTGCCTGCTATACAAGAAGTAGATGTGAATAACTTTTCAAGAGAGAGTAAGAAATAGCTTTCAGGTGAATAAAAGAATAACAAAGTAGTGAGTGTTTAAAAAAGACACCCCAATTATAAAATTCAGATGAAGACTAAGATTTAATAAGAATAATGCAGCTGACCTAAAACTATTTCAGAGGAAGCCCTGTTAATCAAACTGAACTTTAGTACTCGCTGCTTTTGCTACCTTCAGCTCTTAACAATTTACTTTGAAATTACTCACACCCATCCCACCAGATTTCTGTGTTAGAACTCAAGTGGCAAAGTTAAAGTTCTTTATTATTAGACTCAAAAATGTCATGCCTCCAGCATGGCAGAGGCCATGAAGGTGCAGTGATATGTGAGAGGCCAAGCTAATACAGAGAGACACGTAGTTTCCTTGGATAGCTGAGAAAAACAGACAAGCTTTACAGTTCACATGCCTTTCCCAGTCAGTGCTCCAGCCTAGCTGGGTGAGGGTGGTTCAAGCATTCAGTTCATATTGATGCCTGAAATTGCTAAGCAGAATTCTAGAGCCTGGTTGCTTGCAGCACTGGCTTCCCCCACCTGCTGTTTGCTTTGTCTCCTGCAATGACAAGATAAGCCACTAATGAAGTACTTTTGCACATGAGCAGGGGGGAAATGTGGCAGCCAGTGCTTGTCTTTCATTGCAAAATCCATGAAAGAAGATCACTATAAAAGATGTTGGTATTTATTTTATGGTATTAGTCGTACAGCAGCTGCTAGGCAGTATATGACATCATTTGAAATGTTCTCAGTCAAAGTTACTATTTGCTCTGAGCACTGATTGTTTGGATAAACCTTGCGAGAAGTTTGCGTGGGCAGTATGTGTGCTGTATGATCTGGGCAAAAATACTTGTTTCATCAAAAATGCTATTAGTTTTATTAGAGCTATAAAGTATGCTAAATGTATTTCCTTGGAGGTTTCAGGTCAAATAAGCTGGCTAGGCTGTTAGTCTTGAATTTAAACCTAAGTGAATAAATAATACCTTTTGAATAATTTGAATGTTACTTCTTTTTCTCCTTACAGGATAATCAAAACATATCCCGCCTTCCTCAATTGCTTTTTGGAAATATTCAAACAGTCTGTAATAAAATTGAATTCTAAATTTTATGTGAGCATTTGGCATTTATTTCAGTATGTTATTTCATTGTTAATGTCAGATGTCATATGGATTCATTATCACTTTCAAACAGGTTAAGTATAAAAATGATTTATTGCAAAGGGTATTGTGCTCTGTGATTGCAAACCCAACAGCTATCAGCACATTTAATACAATATTTTGTTTTCGATTAAAGTTTAAACCACTTCATCCTCACTTTGATGTTCACGGATCACATCAAAAACAAGGGACACAAATATAAATTTAGCTTGTAATGGAAATTACTGCAGAACCAGTGCCGGTGAATTATTACAGACTTTTTTGTAGTATTCGATCTTCCCTTCTGGATTGTTTGGTTCAATATTTTGTCCATCCTTTAAAATAAAACAACACTATACGTGTGTTCTGTGTGAAAATATCCTTGATAGTTGGAATTTAGATATTGTACACTTCCAACTCTAGATGCTCTTCTCCCAGATGCTTCTACAATGGTGAAAAAATAGAAAAGCAGGTCCTACACTGAAGAGCAGATTTACCCAGTCAGTGTCTCCTACATACTTTCAGATAGTAATCTGTTATTCCTTTAAAAAGTTATTTCCTTTGAGTCCTTTGGGGTATTCTTTTTCAGACTTCATGAATTTGCAAGTCTGTAAAATTCCCCCTGTCATTGGATCAGGTGAGGAATTTTATTTTTCCAGTGCCTAATGAGGGTAATGTGTACACAAACTATCAGAATCTGCCACCATTTACTTTGCCATTTACCACAGGCTGTGTTAGAGCAGTGATACAAACCCCATTCACGATGAATTGCAACACTAAGTTCTGTGCAGTGTCACACCTGTGGGGGCAAGATCTGCCCTGGCCCATACACTCCACTGCGAGCAAAACTGTGTGTATGTTTTAATTCTTCCAGATTTCCCTGAAATGGGATCAACTGCAGGAAAGGACTGGCCATTGACACTCAAATAGTGCAGAGTTGAGCAACCAGCACAAAGACAGTAGATAAGTGAAGTTTCCAGACTTCTCATAAGATTGGATGGGTCAGTTTTGCCATAACACACTCGATGAGAACATTGCAGTTCATTGTGGAACAGTAGTACATAAATGGTACACTCCATAAATTGAGCTGGAATAAGGTGAAATTATGACGTCTCTAAGTTATTCTCTCTGTTTAGTACCCATTAAAATTCCCTTTTGAAAAGTGTTTTTCAGAAACCAGGGCCTGAAAAAAACACGCTTATTGTATAACTGCATTTTGTAAATTGATTTTATAAATCTACTGCAGGAACAGATTTATATAAGGACCTCCAGCAGGCTCTCTTCTTTTCCTGGTTATAGGTGTATGATTGCTTTCCGAGCTCCCAAGCTTGGCACAGGCAGGGCCTTGGTACCTACTGTAGGTCACACTGCTGTCGACTCAGAAATGCAAATGGGGGATAGTCTCTTAATTTAAAAAAAAAAAAATCTGTGAGTGTTTGGGGAATGATACTGACATTTAATCAAAATCTATTATTTCTGTCTCATAAAAAATCTGGTTTTTTATTAGGTTTTTTAGATTTAGACCATCTACTCTGGAGTTTAAATGGTCCCCTGTGTTTTACAGCTGGTCTTCAAGCGGCTGAGCTGAGATGTGCAGAGGTTAAAAAAAGTAAAGCATAAAAGGAAGAAGATGTGGGACAGCTGGGTGAGAGAACAGGGGTGTTAGGGCTCTGGGTGACATCAGAAAGTGGCCTTCAGAAGAGAAGTAAAATGCAGTTATTGAATACTCCATGCTGATTTATTCCTGCTCCATGAAAAGGTAAGATGGCCTTAGAGTCAGCACTGCCTTACCACAACGTAAGCCCCAAATTAAAATGTCTGAATTTCTATAAAAATGAAATATTTGGAAGCTAAAAATGGTAGTAGAGGTTGATTGTTCATCAGACAAATTTTAGAAATCTTTCTCATAGTGTGAGAGATCTTAAACCTTTCAAAAAGATGCTGATGAAGTTCTGCTTGTCCATGCTAGCAGATGCAGCTCTTTAGTCCCTACAGGAGCCAGGACAGGTGGTTGCTTTCCTCCAGAGGAAGTTAATCCCAAATAGGCTCTCCAGGGACATTACAAGGAGAGACTGTTTTAGGCAGGCAGCATTCATAGAAAGACAGAATCCTTAAGGTTGGAAAAGACCTCTTAGATCATCAAGTCCCACCTTTAACTTGGTTCACCACTAAACCATGTCCCAAGGTGCAACATCCACTTATTTTTTGAAGGCTTCCAGAGCTTCTGATCTCATCATTTCCCTAGGCAGCCTGTTCCAACGTGTGACCACCCTTTCAGTGAAGAAACTTTTCTTAATGTCCAAAGTCAACCTCCCCTGGCACACCTTGAGGCCTGTCACTTGTTGCCGGGGAGAAGAAGCTGACCCCCACCTGGCTACACTCTCTTTTCAGGGAGTTGTAGGGAGTTATAAGGTGACACTTGGCCTTCCTTTTTTTTCCAGGCTAAACTGCCCCAGTTCTCTCAGCTGCTCCTCACAGAATTTGTGCTCCAGACCCTTCCCCAGCTCTATTGCCCTTCCCTTAGACTTGCTCCAGCACCTCTCTTGTCTGTTCTGAAGGGCCCAGAACTGGACACAGGATTTAAGATGTGGCCACACCAGTGCTAATTACAGGGGCTGTTATGGGTATGTCTCGTAGTTCTGTCCACTGTGAATCCAGCAAAATAATGAACTGAGATTTAAGGTTTTTAATGAGGGTCCAAGGGCTTTTTTGGAGGATGCAGTTTCCATTTGTTGTGAGCTGTACAGCGAGGGAAGCTTTGCCTTTGTAAGCCCTGCTGAAAGCATGACAGAAACTCTACAAGCGCAAAGGATGTGACCCTGAATTCCTCTCCCTAGGTGCCAGTGGGAGGGCTTGCTGCACTGGACTCTGGCCATCACCATCAGTTTGTGGGTGTCATCAGTAATTGCTAACCTTAATAAAACTGAAAATACATTTGCACTTTACTTTTCTTAGAAACCCAGATACAAGAGGCACTGACTTTCATAAAGTGCTTTGGCAATATGCATTCCATAGTTTATCCCATCAGATTGGACTACAGCTGTGTGGGACATGCTGTACTTCCTCAAGGGCACTCTTTTACACAAGCCAACAATATCAAATACTCGTGAGCAGCATGAGCCAGGGCTGCACATGCTTTCAGACTGAACAACCATTTAATCAGCAAGCGCTGCGGTATCTCTGATTAAAATTAGTACATATAAAGCATTTTCTGATTTTTTTTTTAGGCATTATGGGGTCCCCTTATGAAATGCAGGCTGTCTTCCAGGAGCATACATCACAGGGAGGAGTGGGTATCAGCAGTGGCTCTGACATAATCAATATCCAAAGTGGCATAGCTGTGATGACATAAGCCACCCTAACAGGTTAATTTATTTTGCTTCTGCCAAGTTTTATGTTTGTGCTCCAAAGTCTGGAGGCAATAGAATTCATCAGTGAAACATTCACAAGCATTGAGTAAAAGAAGAAAGTTTACATTTCTTCTAAAAGCTAAACCTTTTTCTTTTTCTTTTTTTTTTTTTTCAAATGGAATAAAAGGTCAAATATGAAGCAATGAGGAAAAGAAAATAAATTTGAATAAGATCATTAAGGTTATAAATTCTGGCTAAATTTATAAGAAACTTGATCTACTCAATTTTGACAATTATTTAGTTTTTTGTTAGTGTCAGTCCATATATTAAAAAGAAAATCCTCAGTGCACTTAATGGGACACTGCTCTTAAGGCAACAAGGCAACTCCAGGCAATTGCAGCAGATCTGTTTATCAGCAGTAGTAACCTCTGTGTAATTTCACATACAAGATCTTGGTTTGCTTAATTACCATCAGATGCCGCTGTCTGGATAGAACACCTTCCCTGTTTAGGCAGCAGTCCTGTAACCTCAGCAGCCTGAGGAAAATCAAGATTACTGGTTAATCTGCTAATCTTCCTCCTTGAAGATTCTAGACAAATTCAGGGAGCACTGGTATTTCCAAACAAAGATGGTAAATATTAAACAAACATTGAGATTATTGCAAGGAATTTATTCTTTGTGATAGACAAACTTAAGAGGTGTTTCAGACTTGCAGCTCTTGAGCACTCTTGATCAAACAGTTCCTGACCTCAGAATGAGAATAACCCTTTGGGCTCCTGAATTTTTCATATTTACAAGTAGTCTCGTCTCACTGTCTCAGTCCTCTATTTTTGTTTGGTTATTATAACATTAAAAGAAAGTAGTCTTGGCACTAGAATGACATTAATAAATTGTTTCTTTAAAAAAAATAGATATTTTTAATTCAGACTTCACAGCTGTTCAAAAAACGTACAATGACTTGTTAATCAAAAACCTATTAAGTTCCTTTTTATATGGAAAGATGATAAAATGCCCTCACAGCAGAGAAAGAAAGTGGCAGGCTACAGATTAACTTGCTGGGAATGCGTAACACATTGCAAGTTATACAAGCAGTAAGTGTGACAATGCTGAGCTTTTATATGACATGTTCCAAGAAAAATACAGCTCACAAAGAAAGAGATGAAACATATAATTGAGTTGACACAGTACACTGAATAAATTTACCAAATTTGTCATATTCATTAGAATAAAGAAAATGTAATATAATGGGAGCCAACCATATTGAACTGGGTAAAAGTCTTAATGAAACTGATATGGAATTCACTGCACCAATCCAAACTAATGAGTCAATAAACAAAGCAACAGAATAACACTTGTAACAAGCATGTGAAAGATACTGAATGAAAAGGAACTGTTGAGCAAAAGATTTTGCTTTGCAAACTCTATAGGTGTGTTGTTTTTGAACTGTGTGTTTCATGAACTGTTCAGTACACTGGTACCCACTATATTGCATTTTCTTTATTCATGTTACTCTGCTGTGGTAATATATATCTGTCTTTTGATACTGTTCTAAATGAGGGTTCTCACAATCTCAGATGGTGAGGAGCATTTGTGCCCCATGTAGTTTTGCTTGAGAATGGTCTGAAGGGGTGTGGATGCAGTGCTCATAGAACTTAGGAGTAATTCAGTAATTCACTTTATTTATATTTTTACTCCTTGAAGGCTATTTGTCATTTCAACATTTTAATAAAAATATCTGAAAGAAAAGTTCTTGGTTGGTGTTGGTATTAATGGTTTTCATTCCTTTGAAGATAGTCAAAAGATGTGCCTGTGTTAGACTAGAAATTTTTTCCCGCATTAATTTTAGTTCTACTGTTACAATAGTAACTTTGTATATCTAGATCTTCTAAACAGTGTTGGAAAAACCTTATGACCATGCAGCTTTTGGCAGCAAGGCAGAGTCCTGGAGCACAGAACTTGTATCTCCACCTTCAGCACTGACTTTGGTGAGCATGGGGAGAAGGTTTAATTGTTCTGTGTCTCTGTTCTACCACCTTTAACATGGAAAAAATCAAGCTATCAACAGTTTTCTTAACATCTAAAATACATGGATAAAAAATTCTAGCTAGAGACATGTTCAATTCTAATAAAACTGTACAATTCCAGTGTGTTGGGTAGATTGGTTTTTTTAAACATTCTTTAAAAATCTAAGTAGTTTTCCAGAAGGAGGGTCTGTGACTTCTGTGGAAACTGACTATTCAAACTAATTTTGTTTTTTTCTTGTTTATAATTTTTGTGCTTTCATTCTGTGTTGACATAATTAATTGTATTTGGTGTGAAGACAACTTCATTGTCAGTACCGTACAGTATAATCTATAGTGTTCCAGTGTATAATCATTTTTGGGAATCATCTAGAGGAAACTTTGTTAAATGAATTCTTTGCTTTATACCTTGGCGTGCATTTTAGTAAGATTCAGTCATAAATGGTTTCTGAAACTTAAAAAAAAAAAAATCCCAAGGGCAATACACTTCCACGGAGATTTCTGGAAACAGCTCATAATTAATGTAGCCCTTAAATCATTATGGCAAGGGCTGCTATCAAAACAAGAACACTTTGATATCACTGTTACATGACTGTTACCTGGTTTACTGCAGAAGAAGCTTAGAGTGAGAAGGGTGGCTGAATGAGTGAGGACTATTTTGCCACAGTTACACAATTACATTTCAGATCACAGCAGAACCAGATCTAGAGTTTCTGGCACAGTGTCTTACAGGCTAGAAAGCTGCTATAAGCTTAAGACCTCCTACCATGAACTGATTTCAGACAGCTGTGTTACTTTAACACTTCATTATTTTTTGTTGTGGAATGTGATAAAATAGAGGTAGTGTATTGAATTTTCTCCTTACAAGAACTTTATAACACAGAAAAATGACTCAAATTTAAGTATTTTCAGATAAAACCAATGTTTTACAGATGAAAAGACAGTTACATATTTAAGCCATTGCCTCTTGATTTTTGTCTAGTCTATTCACACATAATATTTGCACTACAATATTTAAACCTTACAGAATATTCATCTTTGCTATGATACATATTTGAATAAACATATGAATGTTCATAACATTTAAGAGAGAGAAAGAACTCTCTCTTAAAAAAAAATAAATTTCTTTTCTCTCATGATTAAATCCAGGAAATAATTTCATAGGACAGAGAAATTTAACAAAAGAAAATTTACTTTAAAAAGAAAATTCTCTTCTCCCATGAAGAGCCTGAGGCTGAAGTGTTTGTCAAGTTTAAAACTCAGGGTCTGGAGCAGGTCAGATCTGGAGTAGATTAGGAAGAGTGTCAAAGAATGAAACAAAGCACAATTGCTTCTTGTTTAAAGAGTGGTAGCCCTTTGGCTGAAGCCTCTGTATAGTTCCTGACAACTTGTATACAAGAAGACATTTTCTGAATAAACAAATTACACAACAAAATTACTTATGATTGCTCATAAGTGATTTCTGCTCTGAATGCAAAATGGGTGTGTTGCTTTTCCAAAACATTCATGCTATTATTGTAAGCCTTATTGCTTCCTTATTCATTACTGCTTGCTTTCTCTCCTCATTGGAGTCACATATTTGGAAATGTTCAATGGCCAACAGTGAATCAGAAGATGAATATGTTAACAGCCTAAACAACCCAAAATCATTAACTTTAAACTTGGCATTGGGTTATGAGCCAACGTCGTACATGAAACAATGGTTTATCAAGGAAACTAAAACAGCCTCTAGAAGTTAAACGGTTCAAATGGAAGGCCCACAGATACAGCAGTTCTCCATCAAGGAATTATTTTAACTAAATGTTCAGATAAATAATAAACAACAGTAGGCTCAGTAGATCAAGGAAATATTACAGATTTTATCATGTTAAAATGTCTTATTTACATGAAGACTTTACTGACTCAAATTCATGCCCCTGGAAAATTATGGTTGTGAAGGACAAAACAGTGGAAATGCTGAACTTTATATGACCAAAAATTAAGTTTATTAAAATTAAAAAATATTATAAAATATTTCCTCCATGTAGAAAAAGATGAATTTTTATACAGCTAGGTAAGTATTCTACAATTTATCTTAATGAATAAGGAATGTGCCTTAAAAAGTATTAAACAAAATGCACATTTATGTACAAATAAAAACATTATATGGATATAATATTTCATCTTACTACTAATAATGAGGACAACCACTGCCATATGGATAGTCAGTATCCTGTTAAAAGAAAGTAGAGGGAAAAAAAATCAACATAGGTTAGTTAATTGGATTGCAAGTCCTGTACTTGTGGCTATGAAGAAAAACCAAGATTATCCAGAGAGGTATCTTCTGGAAAAGACAGCCTATGGAAACTTAATCTAGAAAACTGGGTGCAGTTCTACTCCCTTATGTTTTTAGGTACACTTTTCCAAGTCAAATGATTTAAAGGAGGCCTGCAGTGGCAGTCAAGGACATGGAGAAACTGTTAGACAAAATGAGAAAAAAAGTCTTGGCCTGTATACTCTAGCAAAGTGAAGACTGAGAAGAAATAGCAGGTTTTCTCTATAAATGCACGGGTGGGCCAGAAAGAGAATACCTATTAAACTTGTCATAAAAAGCTTAGGCGGGAGATTAGAATAGAATTTCTAACCAGCAGAGGTACAAGACTCTAAAAGAGGATCCCAGTAGGAGTGGTGTAGGTAGGCATTGTAACCACTTTTTGATTCCTTCATGAAAAGGACGACATGACATGCAACAGCAAGAGATTGATATGCTTTTATGCTGTCAGATATGTAAAACTAACTGTATAATTCCACATAAATTCCACAAAAAATTACTTTTTAGTGAGAGACAAGAATATTACCTGTTTGAATAATGGAGGAAGATTCCAGAATGCTCATGGTTTCAAGGGGGAAAAAAAGTGAGAAGAACTTCATACAACTTTCTAGGTGAATGTTTTCATGGAGTGCTTGATATTTACTAGACAACACATCTCTGGATACATCTTGGGATTGTGTATGCAATAGAATATTCATTAATTTCATAGAAACTGATGGTTTGGGTTTAAAGGGACCTTAAAGATCATTTAATTTCAACCCCCCTGCCATGGGCAGGGTCACCTTCCGCTAGTTCAGGCTGATCAAGGCCTCATGCAGCCTGGCCTTGAGCACTTCAAGGGATGGGACACAGGGCCCTGGGCAATCCATGGCAGTGTCTCACCACCAGTACAAGGAAGAATTTCTTCATAATATTTAACCAAAATTTCTCCTTTTTGAAATTCAAATCTCTCCTCTGTTGATTTAAAACCATTCCCCTTGTTCCTATCCCCTTGTAAAAAGTCCCTCTCCAGTCTCTTGCAGGCCCCGCTGAGGTACTGAAAGGCTGCTGTAAGATCTGCCCAGGCCCTTCCCTTCTCCAAAGTGAACAACCTGGCCTCTCTCCGTCTGTCTCCATAGGAGAGGTGCTCCAGCCCTCCGGGTACCTCTGAGGCCTCCTCTGGACATGTTCCAACAGGTCCTCACCTTTCTGGAGCTGAGGGCCCCAGAGCAGGACGCGGTGCTCTGGGTGTGGTCTCTCCAGGGTGGAGCAGAGGGACAGAGCCCCTTCCCTCACCCTGCTGGCCACACTGCTGGGGATGCAGCCCAGGACATGCTTCTCCTTCTGGGCTGCAAGATCACACGGCCAATTCAAGCCCAGCTTACTGTGCTCCAGGAGCCCCAAGTCCTTCTCTGCAGGGCTGTTCTCAGTGAATTCTTCTCCCAGTCTGCGCTTATGTCTGGATTTGTCCCTAATCAGGTGCATCACCTTGCACATGCAGAGCACTTCAAGGTTCTCATGTGTGAAGTTAGAAGTTCTCATGCCCACTCCTCAAGTATGTCCAGCTTTTTTGTCCTTCACAGTCACAAACAGTACACAAAATAGTTTCCAATTAGCTAACCTAGGTTGGGGTTTCTTCTTTCATAATTTTTTTTTTTTGTTGCCCAATGCAATTTGTTGGTTTTTATGCTTTCCATGAGAAAGACATTGTGATGCAATGAACTGTCTGAAGATTATGATTATTATAATATGTGGAGAATATTTCAGAACTTCACATTATTGGCTCCATTCATATAAGCCAAAATTGTTTTATTTAGAATTTTTCTGGAACTGAATATGAAATAACAATAATTTAGTTCAATACCAATGTTTGTTTGTAGTGTTTGAGAGTGATCATATCCATCCTTGTGTATGGATGTTAGCTAAATGGCAGGCATTCAGTTCAGTCAGCCTGAGGAAATCTCAGTGAGCTGTAGGAAGCAATTGTATATATGTAGTGACTCTACTTGTTCTTCTTATTCAATATTTCTGTATTTCATAACTTATGTTTACCAAATATTCTAGTGTTGAGGCCAGGGTGCTGTAAAATGAGCACATTCCAGTATTTCTGGGGAAAGCTATTTCCATCTTTGGCTTACAAATGGCTTTGGTCTACTTTGAACACAGACAGGGCTTTTTCCCTTTCAAGATAGATTGTTTGCACATATTTGTGCCTTTGAATTTAAATCAATCCAGAACTCATAGCTGGTACAGAATGTCACACCTGACACTTAACCACTGCATTTTGGCAGCACACAGGCCAAAATGAATTCTCACAAATGTCCATGTGAGATGCAGTTGAAGATATGGATTATTTTGCAAGAATGAATTGGAACCTACACATTTCAGTTTTATGCCCTCTATCATCCTGACACAGCTGCCCAGTGGAACCATTCAAGATGGATCAAGAAAATAGAAAAAAAGAATAAGTGAAAAAAGAAAGAGAAACAACAAGTAAAGATAAGTTGTTGATTTTTGGGTTTTTTTTTGTTTTGTTTTTTTTTTTTTTTTTCCTTTCAGGAGCTTTCGGCTTTGAATTTGGTTTTTCTGTCTATTTTTTGGTCCTATAGTATCAAAATTTAATTTTCTTGTGTGTTCATGAGAACATTAACTTCTTTACACAGACTGAGAAAAAAACAAAACATAAGAAAATGGCATTGGTGAAAAATGAAAATGTTGTTGGATTTTATTTTATTGCACAGTTATTTTGTTGGTATGAGACTATAGAAGCAACATTTACACCAGGTTAAAGATTGGGATACATACTCTGCTTTTACATGTCAGATTTTACAACAGAAAAATATGAGGCTGCTTGCATTTTAGTAGGTAATGTGTGACTGATTCCCTGGAGAACCAAACTATCACTTCTGTTTTCCAGAATACAAGGTTTCAGTCATAACTTATTTTCCCCTAGATCCCCACCACTGGTACTAAAAACTCCTATTTATTACACTCAGGATATGAACGATATGTATAAAAATCTAATGTCAAGGTTTCTTCTGTTTGTTTTTAATTCCAAAGAAAGGCTCTCATTCTTTCTTGCGTGGGGATTTTGAGGAAGATGACAAATAAATTACAAAGCTTGAGAAAATTGCTTCCAGACAACACTAGGAAAGAACAAAAAGCCACTGAAACCATTTGACTCAGCCTTGGTTTCTTCCAATGTTAAAAAAAAATCCATCTGGTCTCAGAAACAGAGGATTAACTTTAGAATGAACTGAGATGGTGATGAATAAAATACAGGTTAAAAAAAAAGCTTTGTTTGTGTTCATATGGGTAAAAATTATAGACACCTAATTGCAACCTTCCAATACCTGGAGGGGTCTACAAGAAAGCTGAAGAGGGACTTTTTACTGTCCTCTGTCATGTGGTGACAGGACAAGGAGGGATGTCTCCAAACTGAAGGAGGCTAAGTATAGGTTAGATGCTAGGCAGAAGTCCTTTACGTTGAGGGGGGTGAGGCACTGGGAGAGATTGCCCAGAGAAGCTGTAGATGCCCCATCCCTGGAAGTGTTCAAGGCCAGGCTGAATGGGGCTTTGAGCAGCCTGGCCTAGTGAAAGGTTATCCCAGCCTGTGGCTGGGGAGTTAGAACTAGATGATTTTTAAGGTCTCTTCCAACACAAGCTGTTCTATGGAACTGTGATTCTAATCAAGTGTTGAGTATTTTGGATGTTTTAAAAGTGTTTATAATCAGTTCTTGTAGGAAAGAATATAAAGAATATGTATATAGAGAAAAATCCAACATTGTGGTACACTTTTCTGTATGTGGAGAACTCTGTTAATCGCTCCCATAATTGTCTTTTCATATGTTTTGTGTTGGCAGCTCTGCATCGCAAAACTTACGAATTGCATCAGAGCATCATTAGACTATGTAAAGAAAGTAACAAAAGCACTAACAGGAGAAGGGTTGCACATCTCCTTGCTACATTAATGTCCCTTGGCTTCCCCCTGTCACCACCTAAAATTCTAAATGCATCTAGTTAACAGGTTGCCAACAGTGTCTAGCAGATGGCTGTTAGAATATGCCAGAGGTGCTTCAGAACTGCACAGCATAATGGTAACAGGCAGGTCTGGCTGGGAGAGTAATCTTGGGAGACAATGAGAGTTTCATACTCCATGCATGAGACCTGACATCAGGCTTTCAGGTGAGACACTTCTTCATGAGAGGGTGATTATATCCATAAAGATATTAGTATGTTCAATATTTCAGTGATAGCCTCTTCACAGAAACTGTATTAACATTTAGTACAAAAACATTGATATGTTTTAACTAACCACGCTGAACATAGTGCAAAATATATATGTATGAGAAAGTGCCCACACTGCCCAATCTACAATACAGCTTGCAACAGAAAGGCATCACTCATGGAAGCAGGATACAGTGATGTAAAAGGGTTTCCCCAAGTAGCTGGTCAGGGATACCACTAGGAATACCACTGCCTAGTGCTACTCTCCAATGCAACTGAATTATGGGACCAGAAGTTTTCTAAAACCTGGTCTTGCTTATTAATGTAATTGTAAGAAGTTGTCTTACTCTAAACATGTTCCAATTTATGAAAGCATCAATTTGTCTGGGGGGATTTGATTGTGATTTTCAAGCATAAACTTCAAACTCTTGCCATATTTAAAATAAATGAATTTTCAAATGAAAAATATATGTTGTCTCCTTACTAAGCTACAAAGGCAAATGAAAAATGGAAGGTTTTCCTTTTAGCCAATTCTTCTCAAACCAGAAATAAGCCCCAAAGAGAAACAGCAGGGTTGGCTCTTTCAAAAGCAAGGGCCTGAGGCAAAGCTAGAGCCTGGTAGCGCTGCTTTCATCTGGCTCAGCTCAGGCAAACAGACGCACTTCTCAGCTGAGGAATGCAAGGCCCTTGCCACCGGGTCAAGTCCTGGGAGGGGAGCGTGGGCAGTGCCCTTTCACTCCACTTTAACAATGCAGTGGAAAAAAAGACATCCAGCCAGGGACTTGCACGCACGTGCCCGTCACACACGTGCACCACAGTATGAGCACGCACACACGTTCTTCTCAGCGTTTGCCGAGCTACCCAACCTGCTTCACTTTCCCCTTGGGTTTTTTTATGTAATCCAGCCAAGGCAGACTCCTCTGAGCTGGAAAGGAAGTATCAATAATGAGAGTTTCTGTCTCACTGGAACAACACCTGACAGCTTTGTATGAATTGCCTCTGCTGCTGAGTAGCCACTCCTACTTCACAAGCACATTCTTCTGGCATTATTTCTATTGTTATGAATTTTTAACCGTCTTTCATCACCATCTGAAGTGAACTGACATTAATTTTGGCAGAAAAACAGCAAGGCAGAAAAAACACAGTTCAAGTAAACCTATTTGAACCTTCAAATCGATTTGATGAATTATCAAAACACAAATTAAAAACCCCCACATTTTTCAGAAGAGGTCCAGATTAGATATTTGAAAAAGAAAATTACCGAAGCAGTGGTTAGGCATTGGAATTAGATGTCTGGGGAGATATTGTCTTTGTAAGTATCCAGGAGGTGCTGGATGTGGCTTTTGGGGATATGGTTTAGGGGTGATAATGGTTGTTCTGGGTTGATGGTTGGACTAGATTTGAAGGTCTCTTCCAGCCTTGATGCTTGTGTGATTCTGCGATATGTAAGAAAGTGTTTTACAGTTTACTGTGTGATCACAGAGACACACAGTAATCTGTACACATGTGTACACACACACATCCTATAAAATACTGAGGCTGCAATGGGGATATGACAAGGGCAGTGCCAAATGACACTGGGATGCTGTTAATCATGATTCTCATCTAAGCCTATGGTTATTTTTGAACTGTGTGATTTGCCCTGAAAGAATCCTTAGATCAGGTTATTTCTGTGGAGTGATCTACTGCAGTGGGGCACTTAGAAACTTGGGCCTACATTTTGTTGAAAAATCTCATTGCTTTCTGGCCAAGAATTCTTAGGAGAAAACCCTGAAGTTGAAGATGAGGACTCTGTTTCTGGTCATCAGTGGCAATAAATCAGCAAATGCAAGGTCAGAAATGAGGCATTTGGATTGAGTTTGATAGCTGATTGTGTGAAATCTTGTTTCCCAAAACAAACATGCACACTTATTTCCTTAGGCAGAAGATTTGTATCCTCTCAGCCCCATCTCCTTTATTTCACCAGCTGTTCTCCCTGCTTGTGTGGTCCTAGCATACTATATCGTTCATTATTTTCATTCTCCCTAAAGCACAAAAACTTCTCCTTATTTTGGTTTAATTTTCATTCAGGACTTTATCAACTCCTGGAAAGTGGCAGAGTACAAAACTGATGCCTTGACTGCTTTGTCACTCCGCTATGGGCTCCATCTATTCCCACCACAGCTCACTAGAGCTGGAAGCAAACTGTTGGTCATGCTTTCCTTTGCCCTCCCTTTGCCACTCAGTGTGTGGTTTGGTATCAGCACAGAGACCGTTTCGAAAAAAGGAAGGATGGAGTCAAGATCATCAGCATTCTCAAGAAGATTTTTTCGTGGACTTGCAGGATCTTCTAGTATCCGATATTAACTCATGTTTCTGAAGCACTTGCTTTATTTTTCACTGTTTTTCATCAGCTATTACTGATTCAAAGTGAAAGGATAATCACACCTAAATAGCAGTGTTAAGTCAAGGACAGGGCATATACATTCCAAAAAAAACCCAAAACCAGTCATTAATTTTGTAAGGATGATGGAGAGCTGTACACATTTTTAGAAGTAGTGGGTATTTAGGTTTTGCCTATAATCACTGGCTTATCTCACAAGAGATAAGAGCAAAAAACAAAGCTGGTTTTCATGTGACCACATTACAGCAGCCAGCACAGCAGTTACTAACCTTCTGATAAAATGTAGCATAGTCATTATTTCACTTCTGACCTGCATTTGACAAATTTTTTAAACTAGACAGTGCCACTAAGTTGTCTTGTTTGACTTCCCCCATAAGACATACTACTTCATTTTCCAGTAACAAGATGGTTCTATGGTAAAGCATATGTTCTTAAAGAGACACTCAGATATCATTTGAGTACGTCAAGAGAGCAATTCAGTTACTTTCTGTTGTACATGGATGTAAAATGATTCAGTAAAATTAAATATTTACTCTTTGCAATACCTATGAAATTCTGGCCTGGCTCAGACCTCATTATGACAAGTTTCACATGCATGTAGTACTAAAAGACTGAATGGATTGCCAGACGGTGCAATTATTCAAAGAAGAAGTGCTAGTCCCTTTCTTTTGGCTAGACTCCTATACAAATAAACTCTGAATTCTCTTTCAGGCTGTCTTGCTGGGCTTATTTATTTCTGATGATTTAGCCCACAAATTCAAGTTTTAGTAATTCATTATTTTGTTGCCAAATTCCACAGTGTTATAACATGTTTTGTCCAGAGTTACAGATTACATTTTGGGTAAACCAAACTGTAATATGGAAATAATGTTCTGTAGCTGTACTTACCCAGCTGGGTCTGCAGAACCTGATATTTGAAAGAATTCAGTAGCATAGATACAGATGATTGTGTTTCTGGTAAATAAAAGCTAATGAATTGAGTGTACAGTTCAACCAGACAGTGCCAATCATAACACTTAAAACACTTCCAAGCTGCTCAGGATAGAATGTGCTTGTGTTTGGATGGGGCATAAGTGGAAAAAAAAAGAAGGAATCAAACAAAACAGAAATGTATATTACCTTTGTTTACTTTTAAACACCCACAGATTGTACTCTAAAAGCATTTTTGCCTCTTCTTCACAAGTCACTGTATTTTGAATAGATAGTCAATCACAAATCCCTCGTCTGTGTTCATGTTTCTCAGGTCTGAGTTCATTGCTTCATTGTATGTGAGTTATTTCATGACTGTTACATTTTTTGCAAAGGGAGATAAGACCACAGTGAAAAAGAGAAGGTTGTAGCAATGGCAAGTTTTATGAATTTCTTAACAAATTTAAGAAATACTGTGAAGATTTTCTTAGACAAAAAAAAAATAAAATATATATATATATATAGTGAATGACAATTGCAATGGGAAAAAAAGCAGTTTTGACCTTTTATCTGGAACTTGAAGGTCTTCCAGCTTTGCCTTTCAGCATTTGTCATATTAATTATTGTCCCAAAATGATTGAACAAACCTGTTTCAAGACCTCTTTTTAGTTTTGAAAAACATAGATTTGGAACCTCTGAATGTTTGCTTCAGAAACAAAATCAAGTTTCTGTGTGGTTTATTGTGAAAGAAAATTTTTGCCAAATGCCTCCTATGTTTCTTTTAGTTACTTAATTTGTGGGTTTTGATCTGTGCCACGGGCTGCCCTCCTTGCTTTGAATATTTAAAAGGAGAATGGATTTAGTTGTGTCATAATGCCTGCTGAGTCAGAAGTATTTACTGATGGTAATCTGACCTAGCAAAGCTTTAAATCCTATTGGAGCAAGAATATAGCCAACAACATTTGCATACAAAAAAAACTTTTTAAAATACAAGTATCATTTTTAGTACAGACTAGCACTTAAAAGTCTAACTTGTGCTAAAAGTTAGGCTTAGATGGACACATTTTGGAAGCTGGGTTGGAAACGTTCCACAAGTCTCCTCAGCTGAAACATGAAAAGGAAGATAATTCTCTGTTGAATGTTTTCTATGTGTGTATTCATGTTTTGATGTGTTTTTATTTTGCAGGTGGTTAAGTCAGACCCTGTTTTGCTTTAGATATGCCTGGAAGGTGCTGTTCTTTGTGCACATGCCTGAGTCACTTGCATCATCTAAGTTGCTCAGCTGAATCAGAACACTTAGACAGTGGAGAGAAACATTTTTGACAAAAAAACCACCTCTTTCTATAACGTCTTTTTGCCAAAACAAAAGACTTTTCATGTTATTTTGTTCATGGATTTTGGGGTGGAGATCTTTTGTTTTGTTCTGTTTCCTACTAAGTTTTCCAGCTCTGTAAAACAATATGAAGGTTGCATTCAGCTCTTACCCGCAGTAACTTTTGTGCCTTTTTTGTTTATGGTAAGCTGAAATACCCATTCATCTTAATTAATATTTTACCTCTGGATTTCTATCATGACTTTGCCAGTTTCAGCAGCTAGTTTCATCTTTCATCATCACCATCTTTTAGAAAGATGACATGAGACATAAGATGACACAGACACAATTTAGGTTTTGAATAGTAGTCGCTGTTCTTGTAATTCTTGGGTACAAACAGTGGGATCTGTACATGCATAGGAATTTCTTGGCTAGACACCATTTTCTTTTGAATCTGGATAGTCAATAGGCTTTCAAATTGTCAAGGGGCTTTGGTACTCTAGTTGGCTACTAATCCACCTTTGTTGTCAGAACTGGAGAAGACTGATGACCTCAGCTCTGAGAATGTCAGGTCTTCTAAAGGTCTTCTAAACTGACTTAGAAAAATACTCTTGTGCCTTCATTTTCCTTCTGTTTTCCAGGGCACTTCCCTTCAACCACAGAAGCACCTGCAGAAGAAGCTTAGACAGAGCTCTGAAGAAAAATGCAGAGGAACCACAGTCACTGAAAGTAAGTTTTCTTTCTCCTTCAATACTCATCCATATGCATTAACACTGTGGGTGATCCCATGCACTTCAGATACTTGCTAATTAGCTAAAGGTAAAACTCGTGTTATAGCTTCTTCTGAAAGACAGGGTGGGGGGACAGGAGTCAAAACAGTCATTATTCTGGAGATCCAGAAACTATTCCTACACGATAACAAAGCAAAAGAGATGAGAAAGGAGGGATAAGGTTCTGTTCTGAGTAAAGGGAGAAAATAACTCACAAAAGAATTTTATGAACTCTAGCAGTGTGGGAACTTCTCAGGTCTTCAAACTAGTTCTAATCCATACCAAGAGCAGCAGTAAGGATGAGCTTGAACTGATATGAGCTGAAGTTGTTCCTTGAATAAGAATGTTTTACATAATCCCTCAAGGCTCATTGTGTAATAGTGTTAGGTACAACCTATAATTGTTTCTTTTTTTTTTGTTCCCTTAATTTCTGTAAGTTTCCAGTCTTGAAACCAAGAACTTCAGCTTTTGCTTTCCTTGATTAAACATTAGTTTTTCCTTCTAATCTTTGTGGTGAGAAACCTGACTATGGACAAAAATTCAAAGAAAACCAGTTCTCTAGAGAGTAACTAATCCAATAAAACTGTTTGTGCAGGCAACAGCCTTCCTCCTGTGATAATCTGAAATATGACTTTCAGCAGGGTATAAGGACAAGTTTGAAAGTGCAATGAGCAAATATTCATGTTTAGTAGCAGAAAGGTGATGTCTAGCTGCAGGCGCATCTCAGATTGTCAATGTGCTACTATTTAAAATTAAAGTAACATGTTGAAAATTTCACCCTGAATCTTCATGATTTTTTGAAAACAACCTATTAAATCATTGGAAAACAGAAGATAACTTTGGAATTAGGCAATGGTAATGAATTACCAGAAAGATTATGTAATCAGTCTTATGAAAAATGCCGTGGTAACAAGCTATGGTTTTTCAATTGCTGAGTATTTTTTTTTTCCAAAGGTCCAGTATTATCTCATTACCACTATTACTAAAATCATCTGCCATCAGGAATGCAAAATAGGTTAATTCTAATTTTTCTTAGGTCCCATGGTCCTTCAAGACAGAATCTAGTACATAGCTGGGAATGCATTACTACTCTGATTAGGATTTGCTGCTATACTCTTATTAGGATGAAAGACTATGCTAGACTGAGGCCACAGGTGACCTGATTCCAGTGACCACCAAATTAAAGGCCAGTTTGAAGAGCAGGAATCAAAATTCTTTCCTTATAATCTACTTCAGAAATCTATGAAAACGTTGTGCATGTTTGTTAACATCATTGCACAGGATTTTTAATCTGCTTGATAATGTAGATCAAATGTCACACTTTGTTCTCTTGCTTGACACAAGCAGATTAATTTAAACTCAGCAAATCATACTGAAAATCCTTAATTTATTAGTCTTGTCTACGGTCTGATTGAAACAAAAACAATTGAGTAGTTGGTGAAAGTTAAAAAGAGCTAATAGAAAACAATCAACATTTTATAATTTCACCTTTTTCTGCACAGAAATAAATGTTCGGCATTTTTAAATTTAGGCAGAAGAGGATGCTTGTAAACCTAATTTCTTGATCATGCACAGATAATAAATATTGGGCAACTGAGAAATTCTGGTGGAAAATATTTGGTTTTCAAGAACTGTATCCAAGATCTACTCAGCCACAACAACATTGCTATTTGTGACACTGAATATGGTTTTGAGCTCTGTACAGATGAGCTAGTTGCAAGAATTTCAGATTTCAAGCCTTTTGATGGTAGCCAGTTGTCCACAGAGTCTGATACCTGTTTGATGCAGCTGCCTGTTGAACTGCTTTTCATGATTTCCTATTCCTCTAAACATAATCCTAGAAGCAGCTAATGACAAATGTGTTAGCAGAACAGTGTGGATATCTGTGTCCTGATATTCCAGCCTGGGATTACTTGGTACTTATGCCTCTCTCCTGTGTCACCACTGAATTTGCTAAAATCTAGAAACAGAACCACTCTGCTGTCTTCCTTTCTTTAATGTAATCTACACAATCTCCAAATTCTAATATTACTTTTGCCACTAGCAGAAAAGCAAATACAGATGGAGAATATGGCTCAGGAAGTAGGGAACATCAGGATACTGGATAAAAGAAGCATGAAAAAATCAACCCCAACCGATGTTTTTTTGCAAGATGAGAGTCCTTTTTCCAAATTCTACCAAAATCATCAGCTACCAGTGACTTTGTGGGTTGAAATAAAGACTGAAGCCTTCTCCCCATTCCTAGGAATTGTTCTCTGGTCCGTTTCCTCCAGAGCTCAGCTTTTTATCTGTAGGCAATGCCATAGGCTAGTAGCTGTGTCCTCTCAGGAATATCCCTGTCTGTAATCATGCTGCTCACCATTTCTCATCTTGTCTTTTCCATATGCACTTAAAAAGTTCTGCAGAGCTGAGTTTGCTCTTGAGAAAATAAGCAATTCCCCCCTTCCTTCTCCTTTCCAGAAGTTTCAAATTTACTCAGAGTACAGCAGGCAATGTGAGGTGAACAGAGCCTTCTTCTTGGTTACTGCCAATGCAACCTCTTTAAGATAACAGAAAATATAACACTAGAGTCATCCAACAAGCTGGAAAAAAATCTATCATTTGTAGCCACAGAATTAGAGGAGCAAAGAGTTCCAAAGTTAGACAATTTTTAGCAACAACTTGGATTTAGGAAGACATTATTGTACTATATCGAAGTTGAGCTTTGTCCACTATTATTTAACCAGTTCCAGGAAATACTGGTTTGTGCCTTTCGGCATATAGGGCAACTATTCTCATATCTAAATATATTTTTCTTTGGATTCACAGTGGAAAGAGCTTACTATTAAATAAAAGCCATTCAGTTTAGGTTTCTTACAACACCATTTGTCCACCACAAGATGTTATTAGTTGTATGAGTTTATTTTACACAGGTTGTGACCAACATTGTTTTCTGTTGTGGACAACTCCTTTAACACAGAACTAGCAATATGCATCTAAACAATTTCTAACTATTTTAAATCACCTGAGGATTATAAAGCCCAAGGATTTCCTATTCCTGCCATTGGACAAATAACATACTAGGGAAATTGTTCTTCCGGTGTTTGTCCATGATACTCTCTGCTAGTCTGTAAATTTTAAATATAATTGAAGGGTCTTATTCTGCAAATGCACAACTTGATAAAAGGACTCTGATTTCTTTTGTTTGCCAATCTAAATTTTAGGGTGCAGAAAGCAGTGTCAGGTTTTTTTCAAATATGGGAAGCAGGCAAGTGTGGACATATGTTGTTACTTATTTTAACTTGAGTAGCCAATTTTAAGAAAATTTGTGTTTCCTATTGTTAGACAGACTCTTGTGTACCTCTATAAAGAATTGAATAAATTGAGCTGATCCCATTTATTTCTATAGTGACTATATTAATATGACAGCTAGTACATTCTGGTATGAAATAAGTACTCACAAAAGCTTTTAGACCAGCAGTTTTGTAGTCCAATAATGCCAGTAATTTTTGTAACTAAATGCAAAACTAATATCTCTGTATTAACTACTTCTCAGTAAATATTTCAGCAAAGGACTCCATTTAACTAGAAAAACTGATTGGTGGTAAAAGTGAGAACTTTTAAATATATGTTTCTGTTTGAAGTGTCAAACAAATTAGAAAAATCTGTTTCAACGTCATTGTCTTACTACTTTGTGTTGAAATTATTAAATGAAATACAAGTTATCACTGCACTAGGAATTTTTTTAAAATTTATTTATTAGGAAATTAGTGAATATAATCTAAAAAATTCTACAACTCTTTTCAACCAAAAGGGAGAAGTGGAGCTTTCTCAATACACTGTCCAAATGGGTAGCTGAAGTGAAAAAAACCAAGTGAAAACTGAACCAGAGCCAGGGTGAATGCTTTAGAAGAAAAATGGTTTCTCTGTTTGTAAAATGCACCTGCATATTGAGGATGGGCAAGAAAACAGTTCAGCTTGTCAACATTGGGTTCAACTATTCTGTCCCAGCCAGCCCCACCTCAGTTTTGCTGCGTGAAGAAGGAGGGGTCTTTACGGCTCAGAAACCTCAGTGGACAGATGGCTGCTGCCTCTTGGCTCTTGGCTGGCCACATGAATGGGTCTGGGGCAGTGTACAACCTTCAGGCAGTGTTTTGTCTGGGCCCAGCTGAGATTAAGTCAGTTCTTGTCTTCAGAACCTTTTAACTCATCCAGTGCTACAGATTACCCAAGTAAGAGCAAAAAATAAATAAATATGAATTTGAAAATAAATTCCTTAACAGTGTCTCAAGTATTTCTTCACTTTTTCTCCTGTGTATGTTTTTGTTTGGTTGGGTTTTTTTTGGTTTTGTGTTTGGGTTTTTTGTTGTTGTTGGTTTGGGGTTGTTTTTTTGTTTTTTTGGGTTTTTTTTGTGGAAAAAACTGGCCATCTCAAACATATCCAATATCTATTACTGCAGAAGTCTGTACACTTGCAGCACTGAAACCTGCAACTCCTTGTTATATAAATGTACTAAACATCGCTTTCCAAAACCAGTTCCTCGTCTCCTTAGCAACACAGGCTGCAAAGAGCTCACCAGCCTGCTGTTCTTCTTCATGTATGAGCTTCCAAGTCAACTGGAAGAGTTTTGGTTTAGGATTCAAAACCTTCCTCTGACCAGTTCAAGCTACAGGTGAGGGACACTCTTCTTTTGCATATGATCTCATAAAGCTATAATTTCAATGTTTATCATTGGAATATATAATCAATCAACCAAGAGGAGCTTTAGGGAAAAGAAAATTTTCATGGCAGAAGACTGAGCAATTTATTCTGTTCCCCACCACCATGACCATAGAACAAAATATTTTTATACTGAAAGTAATTTTTTTTAATATGGCTTCCCTTAATAACTTATAAGGATACAAAAATGTATGCAAAATCAATACTACATCTTTCCTAAAACTTCTAGAAACTAATAATTTTTATTCTATTACAAGGCAGAAACATGAGAAATCTTACTACAGACAAACCTGTCTGTGTCACTGTTGTGAGGTGATGTTATAAGACTAACAGTTAATATTATTGTGCCTGGATTTAACCAGTGAACAATTGAATTGGTTCTGGAAAGGAGAATCTCCTTTTAAATCATTCCTCCCCCAGTGCCTTCTAGTTAGCCTGAGGTTTTGTTCATTTTCATGCTAGTTCTGTACACACACAAGGTAGCAGTAACTTTGTTTAGAGTTAATATTGAGTGTCATTTCAGAAGTTGTCACTGGACTCCACTGCATTCCATGATGTCAAAAAATTTTTGAGGAAATCGCTGACAAAGGCAGCATCATATGCACTTACTTTCAAATATTATATTAGGCACAACATTCATGGTCCTCTTGATTTTTACCCTGTGTTGAGAACCATGAGAGGAAGCCCAAGATCCCATCAGTCTTGTAGATCAGGTGGCTTTGAGCTGCACACACCAGGATCCTGTCTTTGCCTCCAAAATAGACTGGTCGGAGAAATGTTACAAGCATGAGGTCATTCTGTACTTCTAAAGAAATTTCTTTTTCAAATATATTTAAATAAACAGGGAATAATCTCTCTATTAAAGTGAGGCCTTCTACATGAAGATGGGCAAAGGTTCAGCTGAAAGGAAAGAAAAATATATTCTTGTACCAGGAGATGTTCCTGCCTGAAGCAGTGGGGAACAGCTTGGTGGCTCATTTGCTGGAAAGCCTTGGGACCTGGAAGAATGGGTGAGCATCTGTCAAACAGATCACGAATTTCCCTCAGCAGCACAAGTCAGGATAGTTTTTGTTTTTCTTCAGGGATTTCAATTATAGGGAAAAGACTTAAAGGTCTGTGAATGAAGCATTCAAGTGGAGAAGTTACACTGCCTGACTGTGCTGGTGATGCCAATTTACACATCCCGCCTCCAAGGTCTGGGAGCCTATTGTGTTTGTACTCTCTGTACCCTGATTTTTCAGCAGCAAAACATGGCTGGGTCTAACACAGCTTTTTTAGCTCCAGAGCAGTGCAAAATCATCATCCCCAGAAACAAAAAAAATCAATTTAATTGGATTTTCCCACTGCATCCGTTTGGATCCAAGGGACTTGCTGAACATTGTGCTGCCTGCAGGTAGTACAAGAGAAGGACTTCTCCAGTCTCTAACAAACTCTTGCCAAGAGGGGTTTACTTCTGTTACCGTAATATACCGCTCTGTAAAATAATGTTTAATCTGACAAAAAGCAGCTGCAAGAGAACAACAATACCAGTTTTTGATGAAAATTTGAATGAATGGATTGTATGCTGGGTATTATTTTAAGCAAAAGTATTTCTTGTGTATAGTTTGTGACTAAATTTGGCTGTGTTACAGCAAAAGTTCAGCTGAAATAAAAGCAAATGATTTTACAAATGGATTTTATAGCCTCATCACTTACAGGATATGTAACACCTTAAACCTAGAAGTGCACATATAGTTTTTCATTCTGTATCTGTAAGTGAATCGGAATTAGTGAGAATAGCTCAAATTGAAAAAAGCAAGATCTTTGAGTCTCATTTTCCCTCTGTTCTTCAGATGAATTCAGAATAGGAAAAGTGGTTTGCAGATCTGTCCTTGCAAACTAAACAGAAATCAGAAGAAAGAATATAAGTCTTTCTGTGTGCTGTTTGTTTTCCAGTCTCTTTTACCAGTTTTTGACATTAAGTAGTTTCCAGTGAGAAGCTGTACCAGTGAAAAACATGGAGAAATTTTGTAATGCAGCAAGATAAATGTTAAATCAGCATTGATAAATGGTAAATCATCACACTGATTATTTTTTGCCAGTGATAGCGCATTAAAGAGATCTGCTCATTTTCATTTAATGTTTTGTTTGAATGAGTGATTGCTGCATAACCACCTAGCTGCCTGAAGTGAGGCAGGTCCTGATTCAATTGCCTTTTGCTTATGCAAAATACTAGTTTAGAATAGCTATTTGACTCAGTAGTAAGTGGTATGCTAATGTATCATTCTGCAAAGTAATTTATTAAAGATTTTTCAAACAATCCAGATTGAATTTGTGTGTTCAGCCTATTTATCAATTAATTTGGTTTACACCTTATGTTTATAGATCGGCTAGTTTCAATAACAAAATGCACCTGACATTATTTTTGGAAGGTTCAGACAAATCCTTACTTATAACCAACCACACTGAAAAAAACTACCTAAATTTGAGAGCACCCCTAAACCATACAGAAAACCAATTAGGTTTTCCTCCATGAAAACAAAATCTGCTCTGTAAATGCATATGCACATGGAGTTAGATACACATTTCCACGTGAAACTTCTGGTGCATGCTAATTTTTGGGTACTTAATTGTGCTGTCCTCATGTTTTCTTACCTTGGTGGTTTTACTTTTTTGAATGGAATGTTTATTTGTGCTGGAGACAGATAATGATCAAATATCTGCCTTTGGATGTACTGGCCAACTGCTTGCAGGCTTCACCAAGAGAGAAACACCCCTTTTTTGGGTCCAGAAACATCAGCCCCTAGTCAATCACAGTTTTCCATAAATTGGCTATAGGATACATTCTCTCCAGCAGAGGGCAGTGGAATGGTAGGTGTATGTATATAAGACAGAATTTTAACTTAATTTAGGAGATGAAATTCAAATATTCAGTAAAAAAATTGAAATGACACAGGCAATAAGGAAGAGGGATCGTTTGCATTCCCCTTCAGGCATAATGTGATTTTTTCTTTGGCTTTATTCCAAGAGATATAGGGGAGACCTTTTGATTAACAAGGGTATGCCATTATGAAAAAGAGTCTAGTCTTAAGAATTAATAAAATGTGAATTTCTGAACTAGAAAAAAATGTGTTCTGAATTCCTTCATTACATAAAGTCTCATTGAAATTATATTTTTGACAAACATTTTTTTCTCTGAGGAAAAGATGAGTTGAGTATTTCCATCAAAAGAATAAAACCCATTGAGATATACACAACACTATTGGTTTTAATAAAAAAAAATATGCAGACATACAAAGGGCCTGTGTCTTTAACTATTTATTGTGAGATAAGGTGTTGTTTCAGAATTCTGACCTTTGCAAAGCTGAAAATGCTCCCAAAATATCAAGACTCTGTGGCAGGTTGGAAATGGCATGGCTTGAGCCTGCAATTACATGGTTAGGAATAAGACTCAAAGCCTTTATTGATAGCTATGAATCACCTTTTTATCCTGCATTTTCATGTGTGGTATCTACTCTGAGGGTTTGATGCTTAACATCTGAACCTTAGCAGCTTTGGTGGCATATGGCAAGAGCTAAATGAACCTGATTCTTACTGTGTAGGCTGAGCTTATTTTCTCTTGGATCTTCCTCTAGAAATCTGGTTAATGAAATTGTTCCTTCTTAAAGGAGCGTTTAAAGCAAAAGAACAGCAAAATTTTCAGAATTTTCAGTTCAATTGACAGCAGGATTCAAGTAAAGTAGTGCCACAACTAACAGCAGTTTTTGACAAGAATGCCTGGAAAGAAAATAAATGTAGTTGTCTGAATCTTCATTTTCTGGTCTCTTTTTGCAGGTGCCTGATTTAATGTCCATTTTTTCTGTAAATGTAGAGTGTTTTTCTTAAACTCTTTTTATTGACTAAATTTAATGTTGGCAGTTTGAACAGTAAAAGTCTGTAAATAATTGTTATCCTGAAACAAAAGAAACTGAAGAAGGAAGAGAGTAATAAAAAGTGAGAACCTTCAATCTGAAGTGAAAGGAAATATTGGCATGATATTGAGCTGCCTGTTTTTTCCCTTAGGTCATTATCTTGCAGAATAACTGCATTCCACATCCTCATGAGCTGAACCAGTGATACATAGTATTGGTCTATTTCTGAAGTTGAATAACTCTGAAGACTAATTGTTGAATATCCCAAAAATTGCCTTCTAAATATGTTATGATGTGATCTCATATCTTCTTGAATTCACCCTCATGATACTCCTTTTTATGGATTTATTACATAGTCTTTTGCACTTTTAAAAAAATATCTGAAGGCATTTTACATTTTCATAATATTTTCTAACCCTTTTCTATTTCATTTGCATTTGTGTGAAAGAGATTGGTGGCAATAAATAATCAGGGTTAGGAGAAAGATAGTGAGTTCTAGATATGAATGTAAAATGCTAGCTGTGTATAAGTTAGGTTCTGAGCTAAACTCCTGAAATGCACTTTAGGTTTGAGATATTACTGGTAAGCAAAGAATCAAATTTTCAATTCCAGCTATTTACTTCATATAAACATCCTGGTTGCAATTGAACCACGAAAATGTTGGATGAAATCATGTCCTTCATCTAAACCTACAGTGAACCTACAGCCAAAAGAAGTATGTTCTTTACAGATACATCTCAAAACTCCCGATGAGCTTCCCGTCTGTTTGGTTTTTCATGCCTTACAGTTTCAGCCACCCATAGGCATTGCCCTTTGATGTATATCAGTACTTTCTACTAAAGTAGCTCTGAAGCAATAGATCAGGCCTCCTGTTAAATAAATAAATCTGCTTTTAACTTCCAGAATTATAAATAACATGAGGAATGTCAAGGCAACCTTGGGGGTCAGCCAAGTCTTGAAACAGCTGCTATGACCTTGCATATCAGCATCTTAGCTTTTATTAGTGATTGGTTTGTGCACAACATGGAATTTCTTAGATTTTACATTAATTTTATTTTATTTTCCTTCCTGCTACATATTAGGAGAATTTTTTAAATAGCAAATATTTATATACTGCATAAGATTTCCTAGGAGGTTTGTGTGGTAGGTCTCTAACTCTTTGTTATCCATAATAAAGAAAATGTCACCAATTTGCCCTGGTACAAGGTAATCACTGTGACTGTATTGTAAGATTCTGTGAGCTAAAACCACTGTCCTCTGTGACCGACCACACAGGACAAAGGGCCAGAAGAGAAGCTTTGCTTATACTGAGAGCTGTGAATAGTGGAAGTTGTGTAGGAACAAATTCACTTCCCACTGCAGAAGGACATTAAAGTGTTCTTTAATTAATGTCTAATTTTAAACCTGCAATTAGTCAGAGTGAGAACAATAGACCTACCTGTGTTAATTTCCTTAATGTGTCAAAGCTGTACTGACTTCAACAGATGTATAATCAAGTTTCTACAGTTCAGTAGTTGCTGGATAAAAGCTAGTATGTGTGCTCAATGAAAGTCTGAATTAAACTTTTCTTTTACAGTTCACTATGGTTCTCTAAACACCTCTTACTAGGCATGCAGTAACTCACATTGCCACTAGACTTTTCTAAAATCTGAAGCATCACCAGGGTGCTTCTTCAGTATCTCCACTGGGTTCAATTATTCCAAGTAGTACTTATTCCGAGCACACTGCCTTATTTTTGTAGTTCTTGAGGTTTTTCTGAACTAGAGCAGAAATTTTTGAGGCAAGTATATTAGTAGTATTTTAAAAACTGACAGCTAAGGACTATATAACATCATTTTGTCTCTGATTTTTGACATTGTTGATCAAATTTCTATCACTTCTGTACTATATAAACTTTTTTGCCTGCTGTGTCCACTTTATGGCTACAGCAAAGGTACTTGTGCTGGGAATAAATATCTAGATATTACATAAGGAGTAGAAACACTGTCTGATAAGCAAATTCTTGTGTGTCAGCAGCAATATGGATTCAAGGTGACATCAGAGAAATTCAAGAAGGTACTCAAGAGAATGATTTGGTTTCCATGTCAAAACTCTCTCCTGTGAAGAATTTTTTCCTCCACTTATTTTTGATATCAATATTTATTTCACACACATTCAGTCTAGACTTCTGCTTGTACCATACTTGACAATTCACAAAATTAACAATCTGAGTCAAAAGATCAGATTTCCAAATCCTAACAAGGATACTTTAATAGTTAAACAAGAATTTATGAACATATAGAAACCTGGTTTTTAGTAAACTTCCCTCTTATTACTGCTGAAGGACTCATCAAAGAAAAGCCATAATCAAACATGTCTGACATGCCTATAACAGGATCTATAAAACAAATTTCTATGGACTGTTGTTTAAAGATACATTACCTTTGAAAATGCAACCATGCAATGATTCTGCTGCTGTTTCCTGGGAGGGCAGGGATGTTATTTACCAAAGTATTCCCTGGCACTTTGTGTGTAAGTTAAAGAATTTGCTCATGTTTTGAATTATACACATGTGGCTTAGCTTTACCTTTGGTTTTTCTGATTGTCATAGGTCCAATTAAGGGATGGGAAAATGCTGCTTACATTCTTTTGGATACATTATGCTTTCATTTTACCTCAGATGGAACAAGAGGAAATCTTTTAACTTTAAATTTTATGCAAATATGCTGAAGTTTAAAATGTAGGAGACTTCATTACAGTGCAGTTTTCCAGTACTTTCACAGCATTTTCTCTTCCCAGACTCTGCCTGAAGGCGAATTTGTCTAAAATCCACTCAGCTATACATGGAGGTATCACAATGCAAAAGGCATGTTTCCTTCAGTGAGGGAATTTTTCCTTTGATTTTTCTTTCTGTCACTCCTTATTTCTTCGACGCACATGTTCAGGGAGTAACTTGAAATATTTGTGTGTCCTATATACAATATTTTCTGAAAAATATGTTTTCAGCTGTGCAAAAGGGGAAAGGTGGAAAACCTTGGAATTTACCAAATGTAAGAATGTATCAAATGATGCTTACATCAGTGTGGGCAAGCAACCAAAATAAGTTGTATTTTCTTTGAGTATTTATACTAGTAAAACTTAAATGCACAAATGTTTGCCTAAAGGTATGCTTTAAAAATGCATTGCTATGAATGAAGTAAATGTACTTAACATTCCAAGCAGTTCTTTTAGGCTGTTCCCCAAAGAATATGTAACCCTCTCTTAGTCTGCACTTGGCTTCCAGCAACAGTACTTCTCAAGGAAGGTGCCAAGATAGACATAAGACTGGGTGGCAAATATTTTTACAGGTTGTCCTAGGGTCTTGGCCTCATTCAAATCCAGATGCCTGAGTTTTCCTCCTGTGGAAAACAATATTCCTAAAGACACTTGCTTGAACACCTCTCTGGGACTAGGATATGACTGGGGCATACACAAACATCTGAGACCTTCTCAGCTGTGCAGCCCAGGCTACACTCACTAAATTCAAGCTTCCAATTATATCTCATCATACTTGGCTTTCCAAAGCTGTGAAAGGCTCTCCTAGTCCCCAGTAAGGCATGCATTGCTTTTTATTGTAGGTGGCTGTTCAGGCGTAAGTAAGGAAAGAGTGAGATTTGATCAGATCAAAATATAGCATTTTAGGCTGGTATTACACATATTTGTGTGAGATGGTCATGTCAGGCAGCAGTTTATTCATTTAATCTAGCTACTTTTTTTCACAACATGTTTTGATATTGCCACCTAGCTCAGCTACATGGAGTAGCCCATGCAAAGAAGAAAAACGACTAAGAGGAAAAAAAGGAAAGCAGGCCAGCAAAGTGTTACTTTTCCACATGCCTTTTCTCTGGTAAGATGAGAAGCTGCATTTCAGCCACTGTTTTCTGCATGAAAGTACAGACAGGGTGCAGAGGTTCAGTGCAAGTACATAGGCAAATGGAGCAAAACACACGGAACAGTAAGTGTCAAGCCCCAGAAGTGCAATTAATCATGTGTGCTGTTGCTGCACACTCTGGAGAGGTGACGAGGTTCATTCTTTTTCAGCTGGGCACTTTCAACAGCACAGCTAATTCAGCACGAGCACAGCAGCTGGACACGAAGCCACATTAGTGCAGCATCGTGGCCCACTAGAGTAATTGAACAGCAAACTAGGTTATTTGCCCTCCTACTTTTCCTGCATATTAAATGGAGGATAATGAGCAATTGCTTATGGTCTGTTTGGAAAAAATGACTGTTTGTTCAGCACTTTGAAATCGTAAATCAATACATGCTGCAAATGTGATGTGCCACCTAACAGCCTCATTCAACAGAGAGCCGCGCTGGAGAGGGAGAAACGTGCCCCTCCCTGGGTTTTACATGCTGCCTTCTGCAGAAAATGGTGATGGGCATGATTCTTTCATCTTAGTTTGAGAACAAATATGTCCAAGAAGGCTTATTCACCACCTTGGCCTAAGTGAGCAAAGCCTAAGTGAGGCAAGAGGAAGACAGACATTGTAGTTTGCCTGGAACACTTTGACCTCCATAGACATGACTCTTCAGTTAGCAATCAGGCGGTGCAAAAATTTTTTTTTGGCACTCCTAAAGGCTTTCCAGGCACATCAAGCTGATTTTTTCAGACAAGACTCTAAATAGAAAAGTGATATCTTCATGGAGCTGTATCTGAGGACTTCTTCCAATGCTGGCTTTTGGATCCAAGACTGAGGACTCCTGGTGAGATTAATTTCTCTAGCTCACGTTGATGGACCAAATAAGCTGGTGCATTCCCTGAAATGGCTTACATAAGCTTCCAGGGCTCCCTGATTCAGTGGTTTTCTTGAGCTTTTTAAGAGGTACAGCATTTCTGACCTCTTTTCAGCACCACGCTGTTCCCTGTTTCTAGCAGTTTCCTTTTTCTGCACCCCAGGGATCTTCCTTGGGATGCTCTGGAAACAGGGAAGATTGTAGGATTGCAGGTGCTTCCAAGCAGCTGCAAAGAAAAGAGCTGAATTAGGTTCCATGAATTTACAACATTCCATAACTGTTTAACTGTTCATACCACTGTACAACATTCTGTCAAATAACTGGCAAATCCTAATGACTTAATGCATCAGTATTTTTTTAATATGTTCACATAAAGCTGTATTTGGATTTTCATTTTCAAGATTAACTCTGCCCTTTTGTTTTCTGCCTATGCCATAACCATAACTCTCCAACTCAAGGAGTTAAACTAGCCTTTACAGTGAATGTACAGCATATACTGATCTATGTGATTTTATAATTATAATTATGATCTATGGGGTTTTTTTCTCTTCAGCTTGCAATAATATAGCTGCATGAAGAGACGGTGACTGAGATGCAAATTCACTTGCCATCACACCTTGTCCAAAATACATGGATGACTGTTACAATACTGCAGTTATCCATGACAGAGACAGAAAGAGGGAGGAAAAAGAGTGGTTTTTAAAACTTGTAATTAACAGGTATTTTGCTTCAGAAAATTCCTTGTGAGTTCAGCAGACAGTTTTGTTCATAGTTTATTTTAGCTTTATCTTCTTTACTGTGTGACCTACACTAAGGGGGAACCAGCAATCCTCGCAGCAAAATGGAAGGAATAAGGAGAGACTGGTTATGCAGGAACAGCTGCTTGTTTTCAGCAGCATCAGTTGAGAGTTTTCACATTCTCCTTCTCCGCCTCTCCCCAAATGTTCAGCCTGCTGTGTGCAAGCTGGGTGTTTACAGTTCAGGACTATGGAGGAGGAGGAAATATTTTGCCTATTGTTCAGTGACGTCAATGGCTTCGCTCCCAGTCACTTGAGGGACGCTGGTGCTTAGCAAATGTCAGTGCACTGCTGCTACTGCATGTGCCTTACAGTCTGCTTGCAGGGATTTAAGGTCTCTCCTTCAAGATAGATCCAGCTGGCAGACGAGGCGGGTGTGAAAGGCAAGGAGCAGTAGCCATGGAAAGCTGGTCTGCTGCTTTTTGCATGTGAAAACCTCCGTGCGAGTTTCTTGTTGAGGCATTAATATGGTGTATTTATTAGCATTAAATCCAGAATTCAGCTTAAAAATTTCTTTTATTCTGCACCAAGGTCTTTCTTTTCACATTCTTTCCCTTTGTATTAAGAGGAATTTTCAAACCTTGTATATCAAAGACCTAAAAATTCCCCAAAGAATACATCAACAATTTTACAATTAATCAGGGTAAATAGTTAGTTAACTCAAAAGCTGACTCAATTCAGTGTTTTTCTGAGGCATTCTCACACCTATTTTGTTACCAGATATTGAAAACTGAATGGCAACTGGCAATTTTGCTGAAGATGTTTTAAGCTCAAGGCTGAATTCTTTTTTTTTTTTTGACTGCATGTTTTATGAAAGTGTCCTACAGTTGATGTTCCTAACTGTAACTGGAAAGCTATTCTTCAACCACTTTATCCTCACTAAAACATATTTGAAATAATTTTTTTAAAAACTTTTCTGTGAATACTTGTGATTTTAAAAAATTATATCTGCACACTTTGTGCATGTGTGCAGGAAAATGGGGTTTTAGAAAACACAGAAATTGTTCCTTGGTGTCAGTGTTTTTATGTTAAGTTTTTGTAGCTGAAATTTAAAAGCTTGGTTTTGAAGAAATAATTTCTTATATATATGAACAGAGAGATGTGATTATGGATGAGACAAGAAGATCAGCTTACTAATTATCTTGATGTGAGACCCTGGATTTATTTCATATTAATATAATAATCACCATGAAAATGTCAAGTATTCTGAGGGTTCATCAAAGCTTATATTATAGTGTAGCACTATACTGATGCTTTAAGATAAAGGGAGAACATAAATAGATGCTGCCATTTTGTAGGAAAAAATGGAAAAGCTAAAAGCAAACCCATTGAACACAGAGTCTAGCATCAGAGTTGCAGTGGAAAATAAAAAGGTGAAACAAACTATTGTCTGTGCCTTTCAGGTCTTAACTTAGCCAGGGATCATCCTCCATTGCTGACAGGTACATACAGTCACAAAAAACATTCCATAGGTAGCCTGGCTTTCCGTGCTGAGAAATAACTTCAGATGTTTTGAGATAATATGTATTTAAATCTGCACACTTTACTTTTTAACTTGCTCATGTACATGAACCGTTCTGATTAACAGATAAAGGCCTTACTCCATAATTATTCTACACAGAATTTTTCTTGTAGATGGCTGAGGAATGCATGAATGGCTTTTTAAAAAATACACATTAAATTATAAGAGCAAATATTTTCCGGGGAAAAGAAATATACCTGCTTTATTTGTTTGCTTGCAAAACCTTAATCATCACTCTTTAGATTTTCCCAGATCCCAGGTTGGGTTTTTTTGCTTCATTTCTATATACTGTGATTTTAAAACATCAAAGAACTACAGAATGTGACCCTAGAGATAACTGTTGTCCTTCTGGTTAGTCGAGCCACCCAGATCAGAATTCTTCTTCAAGAGAAGGATAATCAAAAAATCAAATATAATTTTTTTTTCTGATATACTGTGCTGGGTTTGGTCAAGATGATAAATACCTGGCAAGATTTCCAAGTAGTCTAAGAAATCTGTTTTAAATCACTGTTGAATGTTGGTTTCAACATCCAAATAGAGAGAAAGGAAAGCCTATTGTAGTTTCACTGCTTTTATTCCAACCACTCTATAATCTTTCAAAATGAAAACAACTGTTAAAGGCAGATTTGTTACCACACCTCTCTTTCAAAGAGAAAGATACTGACTTCAGTCTGTAGATTATTCCTGGTGAAGAATGTTTGGTATGTCTTCCACAAAGTATTGCCAATATATCTGTGAATCCTTCATCAGCTTTCAAAGGTAATAAATATTGAATTCTGCTTTATCTGTTAATTTCAGAATGCCCTGCCACTTCACTTAAGAAGCCTTTTTTATAACATTAACTCAAAACAAATAATTCTTTTGTAGAGCAAAGGCACACCATTCTTATTTTCTATATAGTCATTTTACCTCATTGATAGAAATAGGGAACTAAAAAGTCTTCTGAATTTGAATCATAACTGAATTACTGTTACCACAGTCCCTCAGTAATGCTTCCCTGACTTTTCAAGAAGTTTCAGGAGCAGATTATAATCATGAATACAAAGGAATATAAAAATTATGAGACATACTGCAGAAAATGTAACACTTTGTTTTCTTGAGAGACTTTTGCATAGGTGCACACATATATTAAATATCAAGTTAAAATGATGTATCAAACTAACATAAAATAGTGATATATATAGTTATAATTATCTTATCCTTACAGGCAGGGACTATAAGTCTCAAAAGATCAAACCCCAAACTATGCTCTGCACTTAGATATCTTTTCATAACAGACAATTTCAAAGACACATCCAAAATTATTTGTATAAATAAGAAAGAGGTTGAAATACTCCTCACTCAGCTTTGTTTTCTGGTACTCCATTAACCTGTAAACAAACATCTTTTTACCTTTCAAATTCTAGAAGAGTTTCCAAAACAGGCTTACATTTTCTCTATTTGTCTTATAGGGTTTTTCCTAACACCATCAAATCGCTGTTTGCCAGCTTTCAGCTATAACAGGGGGGAGATCTGTCATCACCCATGGGAAAACAATGAATTGTGTCTAGCCAGAAAATAAAGTGAGCACTTTCTTCACATAATAAACCAGTTCTTGACAGAGCTAGTTTTTCAAATAGACAATACAGAAGGAAGAATATGTCATGAATTCTGTTGCTATAACATTCTCTTGCATACCAGGTATAAGAGTTTTGGCAGCAAAATCGACCGCAAATTTTCTGGAAAAAAAAAACAAAACAAAAAAAAAAAAAAAAAAAAAAAAAAAAAAAAAAAAAAAACAAATTTTCTGGAAAAAAAAAAGAAAAAAAAAAAGAAAAAAAAAAAAAAAAAAAAAAACAAAGAAAAAAACCAGTAAGCTATTACATCACTTTCTGCTTCAGTGGGGATGAGTAGGGACAGAAATTAAAAGGGAGGTTTTTTTCCTCCCTTCTTCCCTCCCTCTCTCTGCCTCCTTCATCTCCTTCCCTTTCCTTCTGCCTTCCCTCCCCTTCCAGCCTGACACACGCCTAAAGCTGTTCCTCTTTTTACTGTGGCTCCTTCAATTTAACCTCCTGCAAAACAGTTAAGAAAATCTTCTTTAAATTAGTGTATAATGGCTAGGCCCATCAGTTTTTAGGATTATATTCTCATTGTTAGAAAAATCATTTTGGAGTACATGAAAAGTATGAAATGTGAAAATTTCATCTGCTGACAACATGATCAAGTGACATGGTTGCTTTTTTTCCTGTGATTGTAGTCTATATTTTGGAGAAAATCTGAGCTGGTGAATTTATATCCTGTACAGTATTTTATCCAACTCTTGACCTTTTGTAGTGGCTTGGGCTTTACTCTTCAGAACTGCTTTACCCTTTGAGAACTGCTTCAGGGTAGCTGTTTCTGAGATTTTTTGTGAGGTCCACTATACTACATGTAGGGATGACTCACAAGCCAGACTTACCAAGAAAGCAGAGGACCATTCTAAAGTGGGCATTTCTCTCACTTGGGCTCAGAGTGAAGACAAGCTTTGCCTTTTGGGCATAAATCATATTTTTACACAAAATTTTTTTCAGAAAGAGAGCAGTCACTAAGAAATAAGCAGCTAGCTGTTTTCATAAAAATCAAACTGAAATGAAATAAAAACATAGTGAACCTCTTCAAATAAAGGAGTAAAGTACGGTCCTTGTGGTGAGAAATAATGCCACTATTTAACACCATATATGATTCCTAAATAAACATTATTATAGGATATTAACATTAAATATATTTATAATGGTGTCTCAGATCTTCTGGGAATCCCATATATTTTGCAGACTATTTCTCAGTCACAACTGCAATGCAGTGGGTGGAACATTACAGCTTTCTGCATCCAAAAAATACACAGAATCTTTCAGGAGCGTGCTGTGTGCAAGAGGGATAAAAAGCCAAGCTAGCAACCAAATCGGAAACTGGCAAGGAAATTCAGAGCAGGGAGGGAAGAATTTATGCTTTTTAATTTCTAAACAATAAGATGTTGTTTCATTTCTCCTCTACAAGATTACAGCATGTCAGCATATTAGCCAGGGCATCTTCAAGCATATTTGAAAAGAAAAGGGAAACAGATAGAAGGAGACTGGAAGAGGGGAAATTTAGCATGTTGTTAATTCATATAAAAGTTTGGGAGGATGGTGTGTGTTGGAAAGTACCTCCTCCCCTTTCCAGGATAGATAGCATGGGCAACGGGATAAACACCAGATGCAACACAGAGTTGAGAAACTAATGCCTAGAGGGAATGGTGTCACTTGATGTTTGGAGGGGTAACTGGTCTGGAAGGGAGAGAGCAGGGAGGAATAAGACACAATAATTCAAGAGAGGAGCTGTTAAGAGTCTGGGTCTAGTGCTTGGCAACAAGAGCTGCTTAGAGTTTAGGAGACAGGGATCTCACTCCTCAGGTCGGGAAGTTTACCACAAGAAAGGAGCTGACTCCAGACTTGACTTCAGGAATATCTACTAATACAGAAAGGGATATTTGTGTCCAGGCTCAGTCTGGTTTCAATGATGAGCCCACTGTCAGCATGATGAAAATTCAGCTTTGGAGAGGCAAAACATTATCACAGTTTTGTGACTGGTTGTGGCTCTGCTCTATCATTTGCAGCAGTCAATGTCAGGCTGCATTGCTGAGCTGCCTGGAGATGCTGAAGACCCAAGAATCAGCATGAAGCCATGCTGAAGAGCAGAGATCCATGCAATCCCAAAGCTGAGGCACCTTTTCCACTCACACTCCCAAGGCTGTGCTCAAGACTGAAGGGGTGGCTGTCAGGATTGCTCTGGGAATTGTGAGATAGCTGTGCATCTATGCCAGACACAGCTTGTTAACCTGGGCTGAACAGATCACTATTGATCACAATTTAACCTCTTTCCATAATAAAATAAATTATATAGCTCTCATGAAAATAGGATCAACATTTTATGTCAGCCCTCTTACCTGCCATTCTAAGTTTAATTCAGCAATTATCCATAGGAGAGAGGAAACTTAAACTGCCAAGTGCTGTAATCTCAATATATTCCATGCAATTTACAGCCATTTTTAATTTCTTTCTTTTACAGAAGACTTTTATCAGTTTTCTGTTTCCTATAAATAGCATTTACTACCACAGGAATAGAACTAGAAGCAATAATATTTGTGTTGTATTAGTCTCCATAAATTCCAGTGGTGGATGTGATATATGTAAATACAAAAAAAACCCCATCATGATCTTTGCCTTGAGCAATTTACATACTGAATCTTGTTGCAGCTATATTGTGTTTCATCTGTTCTCCTCCAAATCAGAATGCTTAATAGTAAAGTAAAGGAGTAGTCCTGTACACACAACAGGATTCCTGTAGTGCATGACTCTTTTTCAGCTCTTTTTGTCCAGGTCATTTATTGTCTGCAGTTGAATTACTTTGCTTTTTCACTTTGTGCCAGGAACAGGTAGGATTCTCTTGCCACATATAAGCAGATCAATGCAGAAAAGCTTTTTTTTTCCTTTCGCCTCATGTAAAAGCTCTTTTCCCTGAATGATGAATGAACAAAATTCTTACACTCAAAAACACTGTTAATTTCTTTCTTATACAGAAGACATGCTGTTTTATCTTGATAGGCTAACATGGGAATTGCCACTTTGTTCTGTTTTCTTTGGCAAGTAACTATCTTTGAATATTGCCTTATTTTCCTGTGGAAGGATGGTTAGGCCCAAAACAGCAGTGCTGTAACAAAACACTATTTCATGCAGGTTTTTGATGCAGGTGTTTTACACGGGAAGCCAGGCTGGGGTGAATAACCCTATCAGGCTTGCACAGAGGATTAGCATGATTGTCACAGAGTAGAAAAGATTGTTGAACTATGTCAACATGAACAGTACATCAGTTCGTCTGCCTTCTAAATTGCCACATAATCAATATTCTCCCATACCTCTCTTCCTTTTCTAAAGGCCATTTAAGGCACCACTGCCTGCTCAGTTTGATGTCTGCTGCTTCCCTTTGGTGCCTTTAACAAGGAGCATCAGGATCATTTTCTCTGGATAATCGAACTCTTTATCTTACTGTATCTGCTTGTGGTGCATGTGTGAATGGCACAATTTTTCTGTGCCTCCCATCAGTATTTGTGATTGAAGAAAGGAAAGGAGTGAGGCAGGGTGAAGATTAAATTTTCTAGACCTGTAATGACTGCCAGACACTGTTGCCATTTCACCTCATTTCTCTTGTTGCTCAAAAGGGAAGCACAGGTGAAAGATGCTGGTGGGTAATTGTCCATCCAAGTGCATCTGCACACAGGAATTTCTTGCAATAGAATATGTTCTTTGAAACAGTGACTAAATATATTCAAAATGAAGACAGGATGGGCATTATCTAAACAATATGAAAAGATGGAAGGACAGATATTGAAGATGGAGGGCAACAAAGCAAAGCAAGTAGCTGCTCTGAGTTGAGGCTCAGCAAAGCAGCAAAATAGACTGGGCTCATGAGACACATATTTTGCAAATTAATTCATTTAGTTCAACTTAAAAACAAGGAAGGAAGAGGTACTGAAGTCCGGTCACACCTTAGCAAACATTTGAGTGCCATTAATGGCAAAGATATAACTGCTGGGCTGCAAAGGTCAGGCTCAGTGTCCTCATGAACCTGATGAACAGGTTTGGACAAACAGAGGCAAAACTCGAGAATGAACCAGGGCTGAGGAACTTTGGCTGCATGAATATGAGCTCTCTCACTGAGTAAATGCTCAGAGACATCTAACAAATAAACTTAAGCAGGGTGTTTGCAGATGGAATAAAACCAGCATTCTATTAGTTTATTGTCTTCCTGTACATGTGTTGGTTTTAATTTTAGATGTTAACCATGTTCAAGAAATCTGAACAATAAAACTGTCAAATTTCCATGTTCACCTCTTTCATACTTCCCAAAACCAGAGGGAAAGAGCACAACCCAGCTGACTTGGTGGTTGAGTGCAGTGGACAGGTGCTGTGGGCTAACCTTAAGCTGAATAGTAACTACAAATTCCAGCTCTGGTAGAGGCGTAAGACTGAAGAGAAGAGAGGTTCTTGCAGCAACACTGGCCAAAGTAGGCAGGAAAAGCTGTCAGATGTTTCAGATTAACTAAATTAGTGAGTTCTGTTGCTGTTACATTTTAAAGAGGATAGCGTACTTAAAAATTATTTAAATGCCCATCCAAAAGCCAGCATTCTCTTGGTGGTACACTGCAGCAGGACTTGTTTCTGAGAACACCCATAATGCCTAGGGAGCTTGATTTGACTCTGAGTTCAATGTAAATTGTCTTATAAAAAATACTTAAGGATGCTGAATAAAACTAAGATTCCCTGCACTGCTTCAGCTGGATAGGTTTTTCTGTCTTTTCGATTTTGCTGGTGTGCAGGTGGTATGTAGTCTTTCTGACACCATTAATTTAATGATTTTCTCCAATCTTATAGGCATACAAATTACATTTCCAACAGTATTTCCAAAATTATTTCTACATGTATGCACTGAGTGATTTTTAAAATTTCCTTTCTCTGTGCATAAACTGCAGCTATAGCTTTATTATTTACAGTCTTTATTACAAATCTTTTTTGACAGCAAGAGTCTGAAGGAATTATGACTGGACAACACTTTGCCTTGTTAGGCATGCACCAGTTTGTTTGATTGCTATGACAAATGCTCCAAAGCCACAGGTGATGCTGAGCTCTCATAGGACAAATGATACAGGGCAACATTGAATAAAATAAAATGTTCATTGGTCTTCAGTGTCTTTTCAAAGCAGCCTATCCTTACTTTGCCTGTTTTCTCCATTCTCTAAGGTTTCTTCATCTGGCATCCGTGGAACAAAACTGGAAAATTTCTGGTGTGTAATGAATGAGCCAATATAAATTTAAGTTAATGCATAAAACCAGGCATACTATTCTTTCCTTCCTCACAACCTGCTGCTTTTTCTTTCCAGTACTGCTGAAGGAAGAATACTATTTTTTTTTTGGGGGGGGGACACTTTTTTGGCCATTCTCATTTCAAAGTACTGAGTGTATCTTTTAATATAGTCAATTGAGTCAACTTATACAGAGGGTTAATGAGTTTTTTAAGCGCTAAGAAATTTTAAGAAGAGACTGAAGACCAAATTATATATTCATAGTCTCAGTAAACACAAGTTTATTACATTAATAGAAGGTGGAGAAAAAAATCCAGTACCTTCACATAGAAAGAAGGATTTTAATGATTTTAAATGACAGTAAGTTGAGCAAAATTGACTTTCCAGGAGGCAAAGTATGCAAAAGAAATCCTTCACAGCAAGCAGACATTCATAGTGTGTAAAGAGCAGGGTGCTAAGGAAAACAAACCAAAGAATCCAACCAGTCATCAGGCCTACAGGGTTTGAATATTCCAAAATTCGCAGGCAGAGTTGGCAGTCGCTGCTCGTAAGGTAATTCAAGAGTGGAACATCATATGGTGTTAACTGTCAGGACTGAAGTGCTCTGGTGGCAATGTGTGTGGGAAGCCTGCAGAGTCTGCCTGCAATGTGCCTAACAACCAGAATTGTTTTGCATTACATTCACCCACAAATTGAAAATATATGCAATATTTATTCTAGTATAGTTTTTGGCATAGGTTGCACCTCTAACACTTTGAACAATTTAAGCAAGCCTGGGGATCTTATCGAGGGCAGTAAATTAGAACATTTTGTTTGTAAAAAAAGGATTTGCTGTACTCCACTGAAAAAGCCAAGCCAAAGCTGAACTATATCCTTTAAAAAACAAAATAAAACATTTTTATAGATAAACTGTCTCCATCTAGAAAACAGTTAAATAATGACCTTATTGACAGCAGCTGAACAAACTTGCCATAGAAAAATGTGTCATTTTCAACACATTTGGATTAAGGGGTTTTTGTCCCTGTTTTGCTTTATATAAATATATTTCTATAATGTATACAGACCCTCACTGGCATTTGAAAAGCAAACACAAGTCTGGGAAAGATTTTATAATTATTTCAAGTTTTTCAAAAGTTTGCTTTTACAAAATCCTGAAGTACATATGAACTTTTCTGTCCCTTTACAATAATATATGTATGGAGGTACAGACTATGTTTTAGACTGTGAAAATAAGAATTAAAAAAAAAGATATGTCCATGACTGAAATCTTCTTGTAATTTGGGTGGACATGGCCACTTGAAACTACTGACAACAAGCACTGCAAGCTACATAAATCCTTACTGAGATTTTAAAAACAAACAAGGAAATTAGGTTCAGCCTACTTCTGAATAAATTTACTGAGGCCCTTTGGCACTACCCCAGAAACAGCTTTTTTCTCCTCTATTTTTTGTGCAAATAGTTGTCTATCTTCTCTCTACTGTAATTTACATTAACCCCATTCTTTGGAGCGCTGAGTTTGATGAAGCTCCTGTGAGATAAATACTTTTATAATCTCATTATAAGAGAACAGAAATATTGTAGATCCAGAGTACTTGCTGGGTTTTCACAAAAAGTTTTGTAGTAGATCAGCAAGTTTCACTCAGTATCAACCAAATCCCAAATGGAGTAAGTCAAACATTGCATCACTGAGAGTAATTTAATGAAAAAGCCTTGTTTTTTTCAGGAATGCAGAAATTATTTTAATTCAAAACCTTGTTTGGTAGAAAGTACAACGATTTTGTAGCAGAAAAAAAACCAAATTTTTTTTAAAAAGAGAGAGAAAAACACAATCTGAAACTATAACTCAAAACTAAATCACCATTTTAGTAGTATAAATTGGTCAGCCATAATGTAAAAATTCAGAGTAAATCTGGCAAGCAGAGTCTTAAGTGGATCTCAAAGTGGATCAGATTATCAGCATTTGTTCCTGGCAAGGAGGCCTTCTCAAGTGGAAGCAGACACCCAACAGAAGATGTAGTCTTTCATATTTTTATCCTGACCTAAGGCTGTGTCAAGCTTATGAGCCATAAAGCAAAAAGTTAAGTAATGTAAGATGAGCTTTGTGTTCCATTTAAGGAACCACCATCCACAGAATTTCATTTCTATCTCTACTTCATTGTGCTCTAGATGTTAATACAAATATTTCTATTTTCTGCATTTGCTTTCTTTAAATGTCTGGTGATAACCTGTGGCAGAAATTGGGGTATGGGGTGTGGGAGGAGGTACTCTATATAGAACCCAGCTAGATCTCCCATTTTCTGCAGATTTTTCTTCCTCTTTTAAATTAATTTCAGTCAGAAGAAAAAAAAGACAATGTTTTTCTCCAATAATGTGCAAATCAGGCTGAGTATTTAAAATGGATTTGGATTTATAGCACTGTATTTGATTTATTTGGTTAAATGGCAACTTCACATAGGAAATCCAGCACGAAACCACATAGCACAAAACTGTGGTAGTTCCTTCTAAATCTACTTTATTCTACTGCCATCCAGCCATAGGGAAACCTAGGCAGAATGAGGAAACTGGAGAAATTGCTAGCAGCAAATTAATTCCTTGTCTTACTTTGCGTGTTTCAAACAAGAGTGCCACAGAAAAAAAGTAAATCACACGTGTCAATTTAGTTGTTATTGTTCTAGGATTTCAAACATTTGTAAAACATTTGTTTGCCTCTATGTTGTTACTACAATTAAACGTGAATTAAAAATATTTCTAAAGTGCATAGTAAGGAGTGACAGACAGTTGGAAACTGGTGGAGTTAGTGTGTATTATTAAACTGATGTGTTCTGAGATTTTGAATTGTTTGAATAATTTATTGTAAGTGGTTTATTTAGACAAGACACCAGCAACTTGTAGCAACTTGAAGTACTCAAGCCATCTTGATGTGATGCAGCTTGAAGACCAGTGGCAGCTCAGCTGTGGCACTACAGAACTCTGCACGGGACACTTTGTCTTGTTCTTGGCTGTTTTTCTCATTGCCGTCTTCTGCAAAGGTACAGATTTTGTTTTAATGTTCTTGTTAGTCATAATTATTCAGCAAATAATTTATGCAATTTATGAATTTTTTAATTTTTTAATTTAAAATTTAATTTAATTTAATTTTAATTTACAAAATTTTAATTAATTTCAGTTTTAGATAGCTTTTTCTGTGCTCACTGACATGAAATATGGTGTCACTCACTGAGTCACATTATTGTTTTTGTCCTCTGAGTCGATGCATGACATTGCTACAAAAAAAAAGAAAAGAAAAAGAATAATAAGACAAAATGCTAACAATGCTCATTTGTGTAAACTTTTGAATTAGTTTTGGGGCTTACAACTCTTCTATGAATAAAATATTGAGCCTCTGAATAGTACCACAGTATAAATAAAAGATAAATACTGAAAAGCAAGAAAATATTCTGTTTCATTGGAACCTTGTCATGTTGAATGGTAAAATTCCCACAGATTTCACTGCATTCAGGCTTTTAATGTTATTCATTATGTATTCCCTAGGGCTTTTTGTACTGTTCTGCCAATTTATTGACATCATGATTCGCTGGATTTTTAACATTTGACTCTACCACACTATCGTGGTTCCAGCCAGGACAGGATAAATTTTTTGCAGCAACCAGGAGGGGGCCAGGCCAGGACACAGTGGTTATTCTATAACACCTTGCTTCATTGCTGGGGGCAGGGGAAAAGGAGACTTTTCCAGCAAGAAGAGATTCCTGCTTGTTGAGGAATCATGGCAGAGGGAGCCGTAGCCATCTAATATTTTCTATTATCAGGCTGGCTTTTTTCTGTATGGATCCTTTCTTCTCTTCTACCCTCTCTATTAGTATTGTTGCTGCTACTGTTCTTATCTCACTGCTGCTTCCAGTAAATTGTTCTTATCTCAGCCTGTGATCTTTGTATTTTCTCTTCTCCAGCCACCCTCAGGAGGGAAGGGAGAGCAAGCAGCAAGCAGCATGGAAGCACTAAATTGGAGAATACAATCCTAAACCGGGACAAGCACAATCACTTCAGCTGTAATATTTTTACTTGAAATGAAAATTAAGAATATGCTAAGAGTCCTTATTTTTCTAAAAATTACAGTTGTTAACAGTAAATAGGACTGGATCCTCTAAAAAGCAATCTGGAGTTCTAGCTTTGGGGGTTTGTTTGCTTGCTTAATTGTCTTTTATTTACTACAATGACAAAATCTCAATGTAAAGAAAGATCTGACCTGAGACTGTTTCAAAACCCCAGCAGAGTCCTGTGAGGAATACTCAGCTGCTTCCTTACACATTATTGCAAACATGGGATTAACACAGCTCAACATTAAATATCAGAGCTAGAAAAAACTCTCTTCTATTTGTATCCCATTTGCGTTGTAAAATCATAGGCCAAAGTGAGAACTCTTTTTTTTAGCAATGTAAGAGAAATAACTAAAGCACTAGGCCTTAACTAGAATTTAGGCTAAATCAAAATCCTAGGGCATTCCTATTGTCATTGAAAGGTCAAGGATGAAAACCTGTCTCCTCAACATAAAAGCTGTTTTTCCCAATTTCTTTGAGATGATGCTCTCAGTCATGTGGTTTAGTTTTACGTTGTCCTGCATGAATCAGGGACTTGTACTCAATGATCCTTAGGGGTTCCTTCCAACTCAAGATATATTCTATGACTTCAGATGCCTAAACTGGCATTTTAGCTCCTCATCTCACTGTCAGATCTGCCCCTAATGTCTCATTTATTGCACAGCCACAGGTTCTCAACCTAAGATTCAATATGCTTAACAGGCTGGCTTGACAACAGGTTAGGAAGACACAACATCTGTAAGAAGCTAGAGAAAAGAGAAGGTAACTGAAAAAGTCTGTAGGCAATTTGGTTTCAGCATGACTTTTTGATTATAGTCAAATAAGCAAGAAGTTGAGTCATTATTAGTGTAATATAGTAACAAATAAGCAAGGAAGTTACAAAGGGCAAGAAATATTCTTAAATGAAGAGTGTTTGGAAACTGGAAAGACTCTGGTGTTACAAATAAATTAGTCATTGCTTATTAATGTAATTAATTAATCAAAATTAAGTGTTAAAATAATTATTTTAAATCACATTAGGAACAAAAAGAGAAACTACAGACAATATTCCATTTGCAAAGCTCCCCCAATGGATGAAAAATACTGAAGCAAGGCTTACTCACTGTCTAAAATGCAGTTTGAGAGAAATAGACTGACAAATACATGAAAGTAAAATCATCTTAAGTCAGTTTGAGGCAGATCTATCAGCTCAGTCTAGACCAAAGCAAGTCCTCTCCTCTCCAGCTCTGTAGACATCACTGAAGTGAGTCTGGCTCCTGCCAGGTCTGTGGTACAGAAATGGCACTTGCAGCTTGAGGACTGCAAGTGCCAAACTGTTACCAATCGTGATGGAATAAATACTTTTCGTTGGGGAAAATATCTAGCAAGAGGTCATTTTAAAGAGGGAGCTTGGAAAGAGTATTACTGCTTTTGGGGGATGTGATCTAATCCTCTTACTAGGCTGCTAATAGACTAAGGAGAGGACAAATGAAGTAGAAGGGTTGTGATTGATTAAATATGATAAATGCTTCTTGCTCTAAATTGTGAACCCACGTAATTTAAACATATGGTGTTTTATAAGTTAGCCTAGTTTATTCCCATTTGCACTCCAAAATTCCTTAATACTTATATCTTTTAGTGCTTTGTCCAGTTCACTTTCCTTTACTGTACAATGATATACTGTGAACTGGATATAGAGAGTGCTCCAGTGTAAAACAAATTAGGTTTATCATGATGCTCAACAGACACTTCCTTTCTTTAAATGTAAACTTCATTTTCTTCTTTTATCTCTGAACAAGTCCTCTTGTTGGTGGGCTTTATGTCCTTCTATTGCCTTTATTAAATAATGTTTCCAAAGAGTTTGCAGTCAGCCTTATTTTCTGCCCTAAATCCTGTATCTTTACTGTCTTTGTCTATAGCTTCTAAATTTTTGTCATACCAGACTTCGCAGTGTTCTCAACATCTAGAAAGCTTTGGACTTCCGCAATACAAATCCAGGATAACTTCACTAACAGTATGAGTAGTGTAAATTCTCACCCATGAACAGGTTAGCCTGATGCACACAACAGTCTGGAAGACTGATGTGGCTGAAGAGATGCACCAGCTACTTACAGCTTCCTCTCTCATCCTGTTACATGTGCTGTGAAATTTTGCAGGGGATCTGCATCAGCATTCATCCTTTGCATGTAAAAACTATATGATTTCTTTCCAAAGGGTGAAAATGGGCTGTAGACACAACTACACATAATTTCTTGTTTGGAAATTTGCTGGCTGGATATGTAATTTGACTGGTGTTTTTGTATTACAGCAAACTTGGAAGAAGAGAAAAGTATTTGCTTGGTTTTTAGAGCAAAACCATTCACTGACTTTGTCCAGTTATATCCTGTGTTAGCCTAAGTCTTCTTTTAGCTTTTTGTACTGAAACACATGCTTTTCTTTCTGTCTCACCCCAGAGCCCCATGACATCAGTAGAATTGTTCTGGATTTACAGCAGTATAACTGAGAACAGAACTTGGATCTGTGTCTAGCTCATTAGGACTTTCATTGTAACAAGCTTCTAAGTTCATAAATAATCACTCTTCTGCAAATCCTCACCACTCTGCTTACTAAAGCATTCAGAACAATACTTAAGGAAAAATTAATAGAGTATTACTAACTTTAAATACAGCTTAATTAATTAAACTGTGTGGAGTTATACAGACACTTAAAATGAAGCACTGTTTAAGTAGCCCAGACATATTAGATCTCTTGACTTTGCATGTGTGTTTATTTTAAAGGAATTTTGAGTATTAATACTGATAAACGTATTGCAAAATAAGATCCTCAACACTTCTATCTGTTGGAGCACTGGATTCCGAGACTTCATTGTATCTCTGACCCCAGTACCTAGCACATGAAGTCTTACTGGAGATTTTTGATTAAGATCAGTTTCACTTCATCTGTTCATGATTCCAGATAATTTGTTCACCTATGATTAATAGTGGCACATAAATCTGAAGTCATATTGCTCTTATTCATTTCTACATTAATTTCTGGTTATGATTATTAGTTGTTTGGTATGATTTTTAACAGTTGTATTTCACATTTCTCTCCTATTTGTGGCAGTTTGCTTTTCCTTCTCTAAATGTTATTGTATTTTCTTCTTTGCATCTGTGTATTTCTAATTGTTCTTTCCCTATATATTATTTATCTGACCTGGTAATATTCACTGTGGTTGAGTGTCCACTGTAAAAATTGTTTATCTTCTTTGTTACCAAACTTACTTTTGTCTTATTTTTGTCCTAATCTTGTTTTAATGACTCTTATCCATTTCAATCATCCTTATTTGAACATAAAACTTGTCCTACTGAGTCAGATTGGTGATCCCTCTATCCTGATGCTCTAATGGCAGCTGGAGATGCAGTTGTCAGGGAGAACACCCAACCTGGGGGCTTTCAGTCACACACTTGCCTTCTACTTCACCATTACTCCAGTTGGTGTATTAGAGACATCAGAACTTTGCCTCTTCCTGATACTGTTTATAGACTTGTTTTCCATGAAATTGTCTAATCCTTTCTTTTATCTGCTGAAAGCCTCTGCAGCCTGATTATGTGGCCTCTTGTAATAAACCTTATTTACTACTTGATCTTGTAAGAAAAGCAGAAAGCAGAATACATCTTTGATTTACTGTTGGTCTCAATCTTGCTGATTTGATTAAAGTCCTTATTCCTCTTTAAGCAAGATCTCATAGAGGGACAAGTAATATTTAGTCCTTATACATTAAAATTAACCTGACAACTGAAATAAGCGATGATATCAAAATTTTTTGATTTCACAAAAGCAGAAAAATAGTGAGTCTGAAGAATAATTATGTGAGCATGAGATTCTAAATAATGCCAGCATGACTAGCCAAAATACATTATTATTAATAATTATTTTGCTTTGTTTCAAGACCTGCTCCAGTGTGAAGCCCTCAATCTTACTAGACCTTTAACCAGTCATTTTTTAAAATAAGTGGCATATGTTTATTCCTTCTCCCCTAAAAATGATCCAGCCTTTAAATTCGTGTAAAGGATTCAAATAGCAAAGGGAATCTAAATTTCACAGTGCACAGATCAGGAACAGGAAAAACCATTGTGTACGCTTCCGACATTCAACTTCACTTCTGCAGTCCTCCCAGCACAGATTTTGCCATTATGTGCTCATTTGATCTCGTATTGTGTCAAAACTAATCAGAATTTCATGGCAATACAATGTCCTCTCTTGATACTTCATCAATGTCACTTTATTTGCAAAGCCCAGCATTTAAACTTCATAAACCAGTTTTACAGGCATTATGTAATTTCACATGCACTCCTAATCATTACTGTTGCACTTTGTTCGGTGCATTTTGTAAACATAGTAGTGCATCAAGCCCTTGGCAATTGTGTAGCCCATCACTTTTTCATTTTCACTGCAAACCGACACTTGAAGATTTTTGCCATACTGCTTTTTTAATAGGCTTGGAAATGTATCCTTATTATTTTCTAGTGTAATGAAATCTTTGCTCCATGCTCTTTGGCCACTGTTATGAAGCTAGAATTGCATTAATTTAATAACTAATTCTAGTCAAGGTAGAGTGTTAACGTCAAAGAAGATAAATTCAACAAAAAGAAAAACAAGTCATAGACAGAGGGGAGTAGCCTGAATTCAAATATTGCAGAAATTTCTGTAGGAGAATTTGTACTTCCTGACTCACAATAAACAACAGCTTTATGAAAATGAACTGTAGGCTCTTCTTCCAATATTTGAAGTAATTTATTTTTATTATTTGTTTTTTTAAGCATCACTTCACAGTACATGATTCACACATATTCTGGCAGTCAGTTCTCAGAGCTAATAGGATGTTCCAGGATCTGAGCCCATTCAAAAAGGGACAGTTTGGTAGATGTTGCTCAAGGGTCTGTCTAAGATGAGCAGTTCATAGGAGTGGATCATTAGATTAATCTCTTCTTTGTCTTTGAAGTACCGTTATCATTAATGACGCTGTGAGAGAGGTCTGAAGACAGATAATAAATAACAAAGTGATCTGGTACATGCATTTTTTTGTCCAGTTTTACATCAGAGATAAATGTTTCAATGTTACACTGACAAAATACCACTTTCATAGTTCTTTCTGACTTCCAAGAAAAGCAGCTTCTGTCTTTACTTCTCTGAAGTGTTTACTAAGTGCTCAGAATGTGTGGACCAATTCCCACTTCCTAGAATAGCCAGGGCATCTTATGTTTTCAGTTTTAGAATGAAGAGGTAGGGACAGGAGCAGTGACTCATTCCTGTGCTATAGGAGCTGCTATTGATGGCAGAAGAGTAAAAAGACAAGAAGTTTTTAAGGAAGATGGCATTATTTTCACCAGTGAGGGAGGGAGTCTTAACCTTTTGCATCACAGCTCATTGCTGATGGAATGGAAATGTTCAACTTTTTCATTACTGCTGTTGAGGGCAATTTTCAGCTGTCTCTGTTGGTGTCACAGCAGAGAAGAGAATAATTGAAAAGGCTGGTCACACAGGCTGCAAGAGGCTCTTGCAGACACCAGCAAAGAGGCTCTAGAACCTCAATAGGGTGGGAAGAAAAATGAAGCCAGCATCTAACAGAGTGAAAAAATTAATTCTGCAATAATAGGTCTTGCAGATTAACATTAATCCTGGAGAAAAGTGAAAATGCTGATAAAAAGTCAATTTAAAGAGTCTTATGTAAATGATACTAATTTATAGAAAATTGTATAACATTTATAAAAACAATCTGGACAACAGGACATGTCAAATTACGTCTTTTAATTAGCTTTTAAGTTTTGCTCATAATGTTAAGGCTGTTAACACAGTACCCATAGCTTTTTGTGGAACATTAAGACTTGAATAGAACTTTCTGCTAACAGTTTAGAATGATACAAAATGAATGTTTTACATATTAAATTTATTAAAGCTGACTAATAGGTGTGTGTTAAAGTGGAGTCAGAAAACCCATGTTCTTAATACACCAAGTAAAAAAATCTGATTCAAAGACCACACATGAATCTGAAGAGCAAAAGGACCTCATGTCAAAATCACCAGAGATATGTGGCCTGGATATTCTGCTTTTGATTTTTTGTCTATAACAGTACAACAGGCACTCTTCCAGTCAGAGGTATTGTCAGATATATCCAAAACATAAGTTTTGGATATATCTGACAATACCTCTAAAACTATGCAGCTCTTCATAGTGGGGGAAAAAAGTAATATTTTAGTCAACGTACATAACACATGCTGCAAAATTGTTTGCTACAGTCCTAATGTTGCTCATCCCTGGGCTTTTCTATTTCAGAGAAAGGACACACTACAGTTACTGCTTAAGATGGCAGCTAAGTACATCCAATGACAATATATGAAAATGGCTTTGTCTGTTAGACCTCTTGAACTTCACTGCAATAGTATTACAGGCCAGTGGATATATTGTATGTTTTTAAGGAGATATGATTAATTAAGGAAAGGGGACTGAAGCAAAAAATTTCCTCATAATGGTCCTTTACTGTCAGTGAGTTCAATCTGCTGAAATGACATATTTTTCCCAAACCACAGCCTAAACAGAAGATACTCCAGAAGTAATTTCTAAGAAATACAAGTTAGATAAGAACAAAATGTGGTCTTGAAATATTTGTACATCATCCTTTTTCAGTAGAAGGAAAATTCTGTGACTGCCTTTTAGAAGTAACAGAAATCCCAATAGATAGCATTTCTAAGAAGTACAAGTTAGATAAGATAAGTTAGATAAGTTCAAAATGTGGTCTTGAAATATTTGCACATCATCCTTTTTCAGTAGAAGAAAAATTCTGCAACTGCCTTTTAGAAGTAACAGAAATCCCAATAGATAGTAAGAAATATAAAAGTAACATGAGTATTAACATATCTGTGTGCAATGGCAACAGTGCAGCTGGTTCAGTGTTCCACCATGAGATTGATTTACATAGCATAATATCCAAAAAGATTCATGCATTACACACAGCACACAGTGCAGCAAATGCAGTTATTTAGCCAGTGATGGTGATGAAGACAGAGGCAAATCATATCAGCTCTAAACAAGGCTTTGCATGGTGCCTGGCTTTGCAGTAAGTCTGTGTTTGAAAAGCAATGAGATTGTTCTGGTATTAATGCTTGGCAGTTGCAGTAACTTTATGTATCACATTATGCATTTCCTTTTTCCTATATGTGCAGCTGATTCCAGTGGTCTGTCTCCCTTACCATTTAGCTAAACCAGACTCTCGATTTAACAAAATTTTTGACAAGAGCACGTTTTGAAAGTTGACTCTGTCTTCTTTAGAGGAACTTTCAAAAAAGGAGTAAAAATAAAAAAAAAAATTATTTTACTGAGCAGTTCTCAGAGCAAATTGCATGAATCTTCCTATTGTACTTCCCATCTGTTTTTGCATGCTTTCTGTAACAAAATAGTTAAGGGTGCTGATATTTTAAAATACTATTTACATGAGGTAAGCCTTGCAATGAATGGGGCTGTTCATGCCTCAAACTATGGTTTCTTTTTAATCTCTCTGTGAATTCAAAACCTAGTTATGCTGCATACACTTGGATCACACTGGAAGTATTTAATTTGAAAGCCCAAGAGGTACAAACCAGACCCTTACCTTTCCTCCAGGAAGCAAAGCAGAGCCAACACAGGGCTCTGATGGCCAGTCAAGTTACTTATACTGAGACTCCATCTGGCAATGGAGGAATGCTCAGATGTAATCAGACACATATACTCAAGTTATAAGCTTACATTAGTGTTGCTTGTTCTGCTCTTAAATAAGCAAGGGTAATTTTCAGAAATTCAGAAATTGGTTTGTTTCTCCATCAGAAAGACTTAACACTACTGACAACATTTATAATGTACTTGCCTGGCTGAACAGAAATGCAAAACAGCTACTGGGATACACTTGCTGTTTATATTGGAAAACCTGGTGAGACTGAACCATAAAAAGGTAAAAAACTTCCTGTTGAAGATGTGAGGTTCTAAAGTAACTAGAGTTATTCTGAAATATTTGTGAGAATACATTTGAAACTAATTCAAAGCAGATGAAAAATGCTTACAAAATAGAGTAGCACTGTACTTTTACTGACAGTTTATTGTCTAAAGTATGCATGATTAGGCCATCAGTTTGCAATAAATAACTAATTCTTCAGTGAAAATATTTTTTTAAAAATAAAGGTAGAGCAACTAAATTTTATTTAAATCCGAATCTGTGTCTGAAGTGGTATACATGGCGTGGAACATCATATTAGATCTACCAGAATATCTTTCAAAACAACAATTAACAAAATATTTATTGCCACAATATTATACCCTTTTTCATTAACAATTTGTTTACAGTACTAAATAATGGGGGAATAGTATTTTGACTGAACAAGGGTATAAGAAGAATAAGGCAGGCTTTTTTGATTGATAAGGGGTTATCAAGTACTTGATGACCAGAAATTTCTGGAACTTATCCAGTCATTAAAAGAAGAAATAATGGTAGAATCTGGTTTTCCTCAGAGAAATAACTGTGTCTAACATTATAATATAATGGCAGTACAGGGAAAATATTTAAGGGGAGAAACAGTATTATGCAGTCAGAAAGTAGCCTTATTATTTCTCCTATGAGATCACATGTCTGGAGTGTTGATGTCTGAATAGAAAGATTCAAACCAAGGAATTAAGTAAGATAAGTAATAACTTCATGATACACAAGTCGCAAATTATGCTACACAAAAGCACAATATAAAAATCAGCCTATGGAAATTTTGTTTTAAATTTTTTTGTGGCAGATTTGTAGATTAATATAATTTAAACATGCATTAAGCCAAATGAAGCAGTCCAACAATTTCTTGTATTTACATTTCTATATAGAGTATTTTGACTAGACCCCAGGTTTCTCAGTCTCTGTCCTAAGTAATATATATATGTTCAATTTAGTCAATTAACATACAAATCACATAGATTAAAGTCAGAATTAAGAGTACTGCCCCCACTTACACTGTGATTTCCCAGATATGTGACAAAATACTAAAATTCATGAGCAAGAAAATCAGGTTTAATTGATGATATATTTTGTCTCATTTAAAAGATAAATAGCAAGTATATGGAAAACTTTTTTGATCAGAAGCAGCTGTTCTAGATTAGGCCAAAGGGCCATCCATCTAAAATAGCATTTTGAAATTAGGACACACAAAATTCTCCGTCACTTGAGCAATAGTATACATTTTGCCCAGTTAAAACCATTTTGTTAAAAAACCAAACCCCAATACCTAGTAGCACATGTATCACATTCCTTCTAGTATCAAGTTGCTCATAACTTTAAACTGATATCTACTAATGTGCCCAAACCTCAAATTTACAAGCTTGTAAACCCTTCACCCCAAACCAACCCTGAAATCAATTCATTAAATAAATGAAGTTGCCTTGCTGGCAACTTTTCCACTCTTCAGTCACCAAGCAGCTCTAAGCAGGAGGTTACACTCACCACCTGGATCTTGTGATTTGACAAAATAAACATTAAGTTTTTTCCTGAAATCTCCTTTAATGAGTTTTCAATTTGCATCAGATAATCTGGTGTGTTTGCTGTATAAAAGCTGTGCAGCATGAGAGGTCACTCAAGTTTCTCTATAATGGAAAAAGCAAACATTTACTGAACTTGTTTTGTTTCAATGCCTTTATTTTCTTTGAGAACTTTAGGAAGCTTTATAAAAAGGGGTTTTTTTTAGTACATGTCTTTCACAGGCTGGTTTTCAAACTGATTTTTGACTTGATCATCTCTCAGCTGACTATGATATAGTTGCTCCCAAAATTATACAGGTAGGTGGTCTCTTCAACAAATAATATGCTTCTAAAGCTGCTTAGAAATTTATTAACATACAGAATTTAAACATCACTTTTATACCTCCTAACATTTTCTTGCATTATGAACAAGACAAAATTTTTCCAGGTCATGTGGCCATTATAAAACATTGGAAAAATTTTAGAAATGAATTGTGATCGTACAAAAAGTAATTATATGACTCTTGATATTTCAGTCTCTTTGGAAAATAATGTCTGGTGGAAAAAAACCCTTAATTTAAAAGGTGGAGCACTTGAGTTTCAATCGAATTTTTGGCTGCCTGAGGTTACTTATTCTGTGCAGGCAGAATATTACTCAGAAATACTCTCCCAACCAGTGGCCAGGCAGGATGCATCATGTCTGACCTTGTGTCACAGCATAGCTGGCCACTTGTACGAGGCTACTAACAACTCTCATTATCAAACACCTGTCAGAAGGACTTTTTCCTCTTCTTGGTTGTTCCTTTGTTTTGGTTTTTGGTTTTTAAGGACAAAGCTGAGCTAGTGACTCTTCCCTAGAATGTTTCCATTGATACCTTCCCCAAGAATAAGGATGGACCATCCATGTTTGAGGTCATCAGCATTACCAAATAAGTTGTACTTTAATCATTCTTGTGTATGAGAAAAACCACCAATTTTTCTCTGTGCACAATTGTAATCTGTGGCACAGAGAGTATGTGTCTATCCAGATAATGAGCCAGCATATGTGTAGGTCTTTGGGGCATTTGAAGTTTGGTAAAAGGAGCATCACTAATGTTCTCCCAATCTAAAGTCCCACATAAAGACTTTTTAAATAATGCAGGGGAAGGAAATATTAACCTTGCAATAGTGAAGACCAATGCTATGTCACTTCAAAAGAGGCATAAAACTTAAATGCAATTTCTTACGTTTTGGTCTTCTCCATGGATAGAGAGCCTCCTCTTTTTTTCAGAACAGCACCTCCCTAGAGATGTTTAATTTCTAACTGCAAAGAAGGAAATAAATCTTTTCTTCCTGAAATTATATTCTGGGTATTTAACAGAGCAAGGCAGGAGGAAGAGCACTGCTATCAGCAGATACTGTGATGGCTGCCCTCAGCAGAGTTGACTGTGTTGGCCTTGCTCCAAGTGCAAGCATACTGCTAGCCTGTGGCCTCAGTCTCAAACCTTTGCATGTAGAGTGTCAAGGTGGTTTGTCAATCACAGACTTACATTTTAGCACTGTGCTCATCACTTACTAAGAGCAGCTGCACATCAGGACATCATAACTTTAAGTAGCACTTGTCCATCACTTCCCTCTGGCCTATGGTGCTTCATTGAGAAAACTCATCTAATACCTATTTGAAGAGTCCAGATGATAGACAATCTTATATGTATAACTATCTATTCCATATCTAAAGTGGAAAATTATTACAGATAACCACTACATTTAATTTTCTGTCAAAACTGAATAGTAATCCATGTAGTTTATATAGATAATACAGGGATTTTGAGCCATAACTTTGAGACCTGTAATAATTGTTTTAGATTTAGTCCGAATTATTTTCTACTTATGAGAGTAGAATTAACTTTCATTTCAGTTAAAGGCTGAAACTTGTGGGTAATGCAACATAAAAAGAACAATCATAGAGTGGTTTGGGTTAGAAGGGACCTTAAAGACCATCTATTTCAAGTCCCAGTTTGCTGAAAGCCCCTCAAAGATTTGTGCTTACTCAGTTTCATTAAGTGGTCTAGAATGGGCTCTTAACTCCAGTCCAAGAGATGAAACGTGATCTCAGAATATTTGAGTAAATGAGAATGCTTTGAACAATATATGATACTTCAATCACTAAAAGAAATTTGAATTCCTATTCATCTACTGGTGCTATTGATGAAATTGTTGAAAATTGATAAATTTTCTTTTGTTTCACTTGAAGTAGTTTTTCCCCAGTCTCTCCACAGATTCCAACTTACACAGTATTTATACTGTATTTTGGAATAAGCCTTGTGCTCAGATATTTTGTGGGGGTGGTAGTTTTAATTTTCACTTGTTTTGGTTTTGTTGCAGTATTTCATAGACTGATGGATTTCTGACTTCAGTAATTGTTTGTGGAATGTCTCACTTTGTGCCTGTGTGTGGCTATCAACATGATTTCCTGAACAGATCACACGTCTGTATGTCTCACCTTGGCCACTGTCTCATAGTAACCACTGGAGTGCTGTGCCTCTTTCTTACTCTGTAAATCACAAGGGCAGTTAGAGAGATAGGGGTCATATACAAGCACCTCTGAATGTCTCTGAATAAAAGCAGCATATAAAAGCTAGATAAAATGTATGTCAGGGAAAAGAGCATAGACACATATAAAAACATGGATCTGAAACAGGGCTATGGCAGTCAAAACACTGCAGAGCATCTTAAATTTTGGTATTATCTATAAACTATCAGTGGAGTTCCTAGTTGAAATGACTTTATTTCTATAACAAAGTTGCAACTGGTGCTTTTGACTTAGGAATCCATCCTTGTGTAGCTCTCTCTCAAATATTCTAGTTGTTTTTCACTAGGAGCTTTGCTGATTTAATCAAAATGGATTAAGTAGTTCTCATTGTAAAGATCAGCTTGGTTCAGCATCTGATAAATCTAATTTCTACATAAGAGCATCTCATCATTGTGAGCCATAACCTGATGAATTGCAGGCTTACTAGGAGGCTTAGGCTGTGAGATAAAGAAAGGAAATTTTTCCTCATTATTTTCCTTAGAGACAGGATAAAATCACAAGGTTTGCAGCTGTATTCTACAAGCTATGTTCAGAGTTGCTAATTACAAGGCAGGATTCTTCTGGTGCTGTGGGGATATTCACAACTGCAACTTTAAATTAAAAACACTTGTATAAAAACTCTAGCGGTGATCGCTGTATGTTGGGGCAGGCAGCTGGTGCATTAGATATAAGTGGAAGGATTTATTCACTTTGCCTAGAGGTAGCTGGCATTTTTGCACTCCAGAGATTTTTTAAAGTTTACTGAGAGTTTGGCTTAGTTATGCATTTTAAGTAATGGCCAGAACTTGAACAATGTCCGTCTGCCCTGCCGGGTGAGTGATGTGTATGGTGTTGTGTTCAGAGAGAGTGTTATAGCAAAGGCAGCAAACTTTCTGCTGCAACATTAGGAAAAAAAATTTAAATTCTCAGCTGTGGCCTTCCTACTTCACTGCAAATGACTAGTTGGGATGTTCACAGAAAGCAGGTTTCTGTCTCTGATACATCAACAACTGCCATGATGGCTGTATAAGGATTATGAGAAGACCAGCCTGTGCTCTCTGCTTTGCTCACCTGTCCAAAGGAGGAATTGGTTTTGCACAGGTGCAGTTATTAAATAAAATCAGATACATCAAAAGTCAGCAACAGAAAGAAAATTTGTTGTTATCTCCTTTGTTGATTGATCTACTTGAAGCTGTACTCCTGATGCACGGTATATACTTTGTTAATAAAGGTACCTAGCTCAGCTACAAATCACAGTGAAAAAAAATCTGTTTCCAGTTAAATTGAAAATCTTACCTTTAGTGTAGTATATAGGGAAAAAAATGCCATTTAGGATATATATTGATTTGAAAGTCCATCTCAGAAATTTGATTGCATTTCTTAGACAAAAACAGCTGATCTATTTAGATAGTGTGAGAAAAAAAGAAAATCAAAACCAAACAAAAAAATCAGCAGGTAGGAAGGTTGGTTGTCTGTACACCTCTTCTTCCTTGGTTATGGTCTGCCAAGTGTGAATCATGGTACCCATGAATTTGAGTGCATTGCAGTTCAAAATTAAGGTGCTGTTGGGCAAGCCAAGTACTTGCTTGGTAATAAGAAACTTCTGCTAAGCATTCATTTAGGACAATTTGAAACTGGAAAGTCTTTCAACACATAACAGTACAGAAGGTGTAATGTGAGCATTTGATATGAGCTCTGCAGTCACACACAGAAAAGGGAGCAAGAAAGGACACCATTCCACTATCAGTGTTTCTTCCCTTACAAAACATGTTTGGCATCTGCATCTTGCAGTTTCCCCTGGCAACTCTCTACTATCACAGAATAGAATGTCCCAAGGCTACACTCCATTACACTGCACCATCTTTTCCTTTTTTTTTTTCTTGCTCCACAAGCTTTAATGAAGCCCATCAAATTTGCACAAGTGCCCTATTTACTGTACAGAGATTACGTCAAAAGAAACGATGCTGGCTTCCTATTAATGCTTGAAGATTGGCAAACAATCACAAAAGTCGATTGCTGTTCAGTTTGCTGAGTGATGGCATGTATTGCTGCCTTGCCTAATTACAGCAAATCAGATGTTTCCTGTGGTGGAAAACAATACTAACAAATTACAAACTCCGTGTGTTGTGAGGGGAATAGTATATCTCAAGACTCAATTGACGCAGAGCATTGGGACATGAAATTCTGTAGGTGTTTTATCAGTTTATTTTAATGTGTATTTATGGTTAGGTAAACCAGAATTCAGGAGAAATATTATATATTTAAAATATACGTGACTGATTAACTGCACAGTAATAGCTTTTTTCAACTGATTCAGAGCTGAATTGTATTCACAACCAAATTTTTACTGTTTGGTTTTTTCATAAGCTTTTCCCCACAAATCTTCTGTTGAGTTAGAAGAATAAAGGAACATATGATAAGCAGTGAGGAAAGCATTACTACACCGAATAATCTACAAATAATTTTCAGGGTGCACAGAGATTAAAGGAATTTGCATTACCACAGGAAAAACAACAGGAATTTACCTTACCTCTATCTGAGATTTTTAGTTCTCACATCGAAGGCAGTAAAGATACAGCTGGCTTTGTGCATATTCCCTCTATTTTTCAGTCAGCAGTTCCCCAGGATGTGTTTTTACACTGAGGGATTATTAGAACATCATGATAACTCCTACACACAGTCTTAGCCTAACTTCAGCATGTAATTTCAATGCCTGTAGCTTTACTTCGAACAAAAGTAGTTGGTGTGACAGCCTTTGCTCTTTGTAAAGGATGACACTGATTTCCTTCACTTTTCACTTAACTAAGAGAAAGGTTGGATCGATCAATCAAATTTTGCAGTGTAATATTAAAGAAAACAATTGTTATTTAAGCCTTACTTACAGTATAGAAGTCAGCCTGAAGAAATATTTGCTGAAAAAAATTTAACTAGAAAAATTAATGCTTTTTATTTTCTTGAGGCTGAGTTGAGTAAGTGAAATAAAAATTATGTTTGGGAATTCTTGCTTGAGAAATTGCCTATTAAGTCATGATATTGCCCACACACCTCTGATTTCACTCTTGCAGTTCAGTGAAGGAGAAAGAATTCCATGAAGAAAGCTTCAAGGAATTTCTCTAAGACATATGCCAGCAGCAAATATTTTCTACATATGAATGTAGTGAATAGTATTTTCAGGATTCATCAAAACATGTATCTACTCCTTTTGGAGGTTTCTAGACAGATGCTTCCCCTGACCTCTCTGGAAATTTCCAGTTGGATGCAGTAGTGCATGGGATGAGGAGAATCTCAGTACACTGGGTTCAGCACTGTACTGAGTTTCTGTTGTGCTCTGTGATCAGAAACTATTGAGGAGCTGCAGGAGGAGGGGGACCTTCAGGCTTGATTGGAAGAAGTGGAAAATAATTTTTTTGAGCCTAGGCGAAAGATCAAGTAATGTTTTGTTGGAGCATGTAAAGAAAGATCCCTCTAACTGCTCAGCACCTTCATTTATGGCCAGACTGATGCAAAGTCCCTTGAAGGACTGAGAGTTATAATGTTCATATCCATTCAGAGGAATTTGTAGTAACAAAATCAGATCTCTTCAATTTATTTCGTTCCCATCAGTTTCCCTTTTTGCCATCTTCCTCATGATCAAGTTCTATGTGTTTGAATTCAAACATCTGTGCTTTACTCCAAAATGAAATTACTATGGTTCTCTACAATTTTCATACATAAATAATTTCAGTGCTACTGAAATGGAAAAATTCTGAAGCATCTTCCTGGCTGCTCTTGTTTAAGGCAGTTGTGACGTAAATGACACAGACTTGCTGTCTTTTCACTCTGTCTCACATTTCCTTCCTTTGCACTCCCCTTTAACATTTTCTCCCATCTCTCCCTGCCCTCCGTCCAGAGAAGTCAGTGTCTCATATCCTGTTCTCTGAATGTTGTTCATTTGCATGACCTTTATTACTCTTGATTACTATAATGAATGTTTTTAGTAATTATCGTCATCCTGTTCTATTTTTCCACAGCAATACCCACTTTAATGGGTTTCAGATTTATAAAACATATGTTATATTAGCAAAAGCTTACTACTATGTCCCTTTCCCAGTAATGCTTGTACACATGGAATAAATAGTAGCTTTCTCCAGTCCTGAATAAATTTACAGTTGGCCTTAGGGAAGTGTCTCAGCTGAACTAAGGATATCAGCCAAAGATGAGTGTCTTGCCATCGAAGTAGTTCATGCTTCCATTGAACTGACGTGCAAGGAATTTTTCTGTGCCTTGCACACTTTCATGAGTACCTCTGCTTTATTTAATAGGTATTGTTAATGAAATATTCAACAGAAAAAAATTAATAGCGTTGAACGTGGATGCCTATTACACTTTCAAATGCTTTCTAACTAATAATGGTCAAAGGAATCCCTGTTCTCTCAGATCACATTGCAGTAAGAGAATGCAGCAGGGAAGTGCAAGAAGAAATTTCTGCTTGTTACTGGTGCTTTGTGAGTCATGGACTAGGATTTTACAGTGATAGGTTCTAAGCAAATACAAGCAAAATATGTGACCCACTTTCTTGAGACAGAAAACAGTTCATGATGTTGTTGGTAGTGCTAGTGTGATATACTTCGTATTTTTTAACTATTTTTCAATATCTTAGCACACTATAAATAAAAAAATTATCTCAATTACAGGCATTTGCTGTTACTAGTACTACTGAGTGTAGTTACTGCAGTGCAACTGTTCTTTCTGGAATGCAATGTGAATGTGGGTTCACAGCAATATGAATGCATTGTCTGCAAGAACTGCCAGGAGCCACCAATTCCCCAGCTGGATTCTGCCTCGGGAGGACACAATGGCTCCTGATGAGCTGCAGCTTGTGCCATCATTCAGAAAAAACAGCCAGGGACTCTATAGGTAGCTATGTGGTGCTGCTCTAAGTGGCTTCATGACTTACCACAGTAAGTGTAAAGTCCCACTTCAAGGGTTTCATACAGATCTTGTCTGCCTGGATGCATTTCTGTGATGCTCATGGCTAAGCTGGCTCATGCAGCAGCAGCACACAGTATGGGCAAAGCCATAACAGGCAGCCTGAATCTGCCCTGGATTGACATAGCCTAGCACAGACCACAGCATTTCCTTTCCAAATTTGTCTGGAAACTTACAAATTCCTCTAGATTTGTAGTCAGGGAGAACCAGAAAACATTGTTTCTGTTGGAGAGGGAGGCAGCAAAGATCATGTTTGGCAAATTTCTGATTTGGAAGCCTTGCCTTTGGTTCTTCAGAGCCCTTCAGAAGCTGTTTGTATTTCAGATAGGGGAAGATCTCTCTACTTTCAGATCTGTAGAGACCAGAGAGACCTGACTGCCCACATTTTTCTCATGATAATTTGCTTTTTTTTCTTATAATTCCTTTCTACCCAAACTCATTCCTACGGAGCTCTGGATCTGAAGGTAGAAATGCAAAGTGGTGCAGACAACTGTGATCAGCAGGGTCCTACGGTTTGGGAGGTGTCTCCCCATTTGTCCTACAGTGCATGGGCACAGCATCCAAAGAGAGAATTAAGCCATGTTATGATTTAGTATATCCAGCAGGAGTAAGGGAAAAGCCACTTATGGGATCTTCCTGTAGTCATGTAATGAACAAATTCAACTTCTAGACAGAACCTAACCCAAGCCAGATTTTGCTTTCTCTGCTTACTGCTTGCTCTTGTTTCTTATGTCCTTTGTGCATTTACTACAAAAACTTTTAACCTCCTGCAGCTATAACTATACAAGAGTTTCATTGTACACAGTAGAGCTAAAAAGTTCAAGTACAGTACGTGAGCACAAGTTCTCATACAGGGATGGTAGCAAACCTTGGATGAGCCCTTTTGCTCCTATAACTCTTTAGTGGGGTAGAGATGAATGACATGCAAAAAACTTCAGTATCCAAGGTTGTTTCCCAGACACATGCTCATTATTTATAGTGCTGTATCAAAGTTCATCCAGGGAAGTCTCTTGGGCTTCTCATGTTTGGGCAGAAGATGCCTTCTCAGGAGATTTCTAGTGCTTCCACACCCAGTCACAATGGAAAATCTTTCTCATAACTTTACAGTCCCAACAAATAATAAACAAAACCTGTGTGGTTTTGCTTCATGCTGTGAGTAAAATGTAAGTCCCTGAGTCCAAATTCTCATTTTTTTAACATCAACCTAATCTTCACAAGTTTCCTCTAATGTCAGCGTTTCATCCAGTACCATTTCTATTCCTTAATACTACTTCAGGTAATAACTGTAATTGCTTGTTTCCTCTATCCATCTTTACATGGCAATTACAAATGTGTCTAAGCTAGACAGCAGTGAAAACAGAAGATTCACAGAAAGATATTCCCATACAAGTATAACAGTATTTTGTGTCAAAGAATTGTTTCTTCATTCAATTTCCAATGTTTTTAAAGAAAGTTTTATTTTTAACAACTTCTCTTTAAACCTTTACTAACTTTGCAAGAAATTATCCTGCTGTCCTCTGATTCTGAAATCCCAGGGATGGGATAGTGTAGCTGACTGAAAGAAAGTCACAAAGTTCACAAAAATCTCCTTGAGAAAGGAGATTTTCAGAAAGCAATGTTTCCACAGAGTGACTAACCAATGTAAAAAGGAGTAAAAATTTTCATCAACACTTAAAATATTGACCTTTGACCTGAATGCAATACAGATAATTTGGGCTTTATCTGTAAATAATGACTTTGTGTAGAAGAGTAAGAAATACTTGGTTGTATGTGTTTGTGTCTGTGAGAATACAGAGCTGCAGTCCAATGAGGATTTTGTGTGTGTAGACAGGGAAGTCTAAATTGGGATTTCAGAAATAAAAATCATTGTTTATGTAAAGAGATGAAGCAGGCTGATTAGAGAGATGTGTGTTTCACAGCCCTGAGCAGACAACTGGTGTCTCAGTTTGTGAGGGTGGTCTGCCGGGTGCTGCTGTTTTAACAAGGCTCTCAAACCTCTCCTATACTCAAGGTGTAGCTGAGTTAATCTCTGAACATCACTGAGCTCATCTTCTTCTGTGTCTGTGCAGGCCCATGTTTGCTTTTGTCCTTAATCTGGTCATGTTTAGGCTGTTTACATATCTCATGGGTGTGACGGGTGTGACACTTTGCCTTTAGGATTAAAAGCTAGGCACATTGGAAAGATTTAGGACCAGGTAAAAATACATTTGCCTTCTCACAAGCCTTGTTGTTGATAATATTTTCTCTCTTTTCTGCTCATTTTTGCTCTTTAGTAGTTTCCATTTGTCATGTTTGCCCTTATTAGAGATTGGTTTGTCTTGTGGAACTTAGTTAGCTTAGTTATCACAGTAAAACATCTTAGAGGACAATTGAATTTCAGAGTGAGTGGCTGGGCTTCTTTGAGCATTACAGACACAGTTGCTGGTATTTTGATTCTGTGTTATCTCTTTGCTATACAATAACCTGGAGTTTCAGGTATGAACTAAACTGTAGATGCATGTGATATGTATCCATACCTGAAAACTGCATAGAAAAGAAATTAATTTTGGTAGTCTTTGCCCAGTTATTATTTTAATATTTATTGAGTTTTGCAAGATGGATTAAATGTCCTAGTTTGGCTTGACTTTGATTCCTAATTGTTACTAGTGGATAATAACTGTAAAAACATATTTCCATGTGTTTAGCAAACCTTGTGACTCTGAAAGTGACATTCAGACAGAAGGACCATGAAAGACAGCTACACTTTATGTACCTTGGCATTGCAAGTATCTGGGAATGGGTTTGCATATTTTAAGAGTGCAAAGCAGGGACAGCAAGTGCCTGGTTCACAGGCTAAATCTAGAGAGCTTACAGGAAAGAGTCGTGGTAGTAAAACAAAAGTGTGTTTGCAGGAGGAGGTTGTGTCAGATGCAGTAACAGGGAGCATTAATTGAAGTCCTTTTTGATGACATTAAAAAGTAATCTTAAATTTCTCTAAAGGAGAAGCCTGGACTCCAAAATCTAGGGGACCTTGGTAGCTGTGTCCTACCTTTAATGTAGTCAAGTGGCTGAATGCCAGAACAACTTTGTAATTAGTGCTGTGCAAATACAGTCCTCTGATGCAAGTAAACTAATATTCATATTGTCAGATCTGTGCGTTACTGTTGTGATTGTTTCTTATATTCATATTGTCAGATCTGTGCGTTACTGTTGTGATTGTTATTCTCCCCATCTGGGAGCACCTTTTTGTCCTCAAAAATTTTTATTGAATGCATAATGAGTCCTCAAAAAAATATATTTGTAATTTCTTGCATTTAATGCCACTGCACGTTACTTTTCCAGTGTCCTACAAGAATGACCAACTGAAAATATTTCTAGACTTAAAAAAATTGGAAAAGATGGATCCTAAGATTTATATCATTTGATAGAAAAGGAGCCATCTTTTCAAACATCATTTAAGTTTGTTTGCAAGTCTGGAGTATATGTATAAATAGGATAGCATAAAACAAAATTAAAATCTAAGCTTTTTAGGTAAAATAATCTGTGCCTTCACAGGACACATTGAAACAAGCAACCTAGATTGAAACATTTTTCACTAACCTAGGTTCTTATACACCCTGAGTTTTAAACCAACACAGCATATTGATGGGTGAAGTAGGCAAAGTAAGAGTGCCAGAGGAGATGCTACTCCTGGAAGTCACTGTCCTCACAAGAGAAACTGAATTGTACATGAAGCAGCTCCAGAAAGCACATCAGTGCAGAGGAGGCATCCCCAGGTGATACATAGGCTGAGGAATGTAGGGAGTAATGGCTTCCATCACCCAGGTTCATCTATTGCCTGGAAACACAGTGGAAAGCCATGGCCTTGGTTAAGGTCTGTGAAGATGTGGATTGGAGATGTTTGGAATTGGAGAACTGAAAAAGGAGGAAGGAAGCAGCTGAGAGAAAAATCAATGGTTTGTCGTCTGTCAATGTTGCTGCCAAGACAAGTTGTCTCAAAATGTTATTGTATTCTGTAACTCACAAAATTACAGATGTTTGGCACAACATCAAAGCAACCTGTATTTGTCCTTAATGAATCTGCCTTCACAACAGGAGCTGAGCATTTACATGCTTTGTGTCTTACTTAACTATTTAACCTGTTCGTCCAGATTCTGAATGTACAGGAAAATGTGAAGATTTTGAAGCATCTTGAAGTATCACTACACTGTTAACACTGAATATCCAGATTCTGAATGGACAGGAAAATGTGAAGATTAGCATCTTGAAGTATCACTACACTGTTAACACTGAATATATTCTTCCTAAGTATATAATTATAAAGTATAGCAGGAGTAATCCATTGAAGTAAATGGTGAAATCCTATTGACTTTAAAGATTTTATCCTTATGTATCTTCAGTACATTTCCACTATTTTCCTGATTTACCTACCTTATCTAGAGTTCCCATCTTTAACATTTGAGTGAAATAATACTAGTTTTAACTTCCTCTTCTAAAGTTTCTAATTATTCATTTAAAGACTCAAACTGCATGGAAAAACCACTGTAAATCTTCACAGTCCTTTGAAAGCAATGGATCTTTTGGTGCATAAATGGCACTGATTGTACACTGCTACTTATGCTTTAACTTCGTAGACTGTTTGACATGTATGTGGTGGTACTTAGGGGTATTTTGGTATGAGATGCTAAGGAAATCAACTTTTGAGCCCAAAAATGTCCTTCTTCTAGGGCAGTTACATTTTGGATTGAATTTCAGACAACATAGCACTGAGGATATTTTAATAAGAGATAAAATAATGCAAAAAATTAAGACTCAAACCTTGCAGTCTGGTGGAGACCTGCATTGAGGTCTGCTGAGAATTTTACTCTAATTTATAAGAGAACTTGTCCCTTTTGTTTGGCTTGGGAGTGTTTTTCTCTCCCTTCTGATTATACTGTTTTATCACTAGTTGTATCACTGACCAACGTCATATAATGAAATAAAATTATGAAATGCTTCAGGGACTTATGGTTACTGCTCAGTCTGTGCATTTACCACAGTGGGGAGAGCACCAGCCAGGGTGCTGTACACTTACTCTTCTTTCCCTCTTTCTGATAAGTAATTTGGGCTCAGTTCTGTCTATTAAAGACAAAACTTAGCGTGAAATAAGTACAACTTTGTGGACTGCACAGAATGTTTGAAGATAGCTCATTTAATGCCTGTGGACTGTATGGGAATATCAAAACACAGGGGTGTTGCATGCTGTGGAATGAGGAGATGAGGGAGAAAAAAATAGGTGAACACATATAAAACTGCCAAAGCATCATTCATGTGCAAGTACTAGCTGATGGGCCACATCATATTATTTCCACTTGCATATTTCAATATGCTTTTCATCCTCAAGGCCTGTCCCTGCTGGATCACATTACCATGTTTCAATTCAATAGGATAAGAAATCTACTCATTATTAGCTTCTTGTGAAAGCTAAAATTGTCTTTGATAGACTAAAAAACCTTTTTTAAAAAGTGTTGCCCTCAACTTCATTTCAAGTAATGCCTATTTCACAGAAAATACAATGGAAATGAGAAAAATATCTTAAAATTCTGAAAACTTAGTAAAATGTCTAAGTAGTAAAATAAATTGTAAAAATAGGTCTCCTGCACCTAAAATTTTATGGGTATCAGAAAAAAAACCAAACCCAAATCAGAAAAAGCAAGAATAAAGCCCTTTGTTGTTCATATATGTTGGAAAAAACCCTAGGAATTGTGCATTATATTCCTCAGTATTTAAGAAAGCATTTACCTGTGTGTTTATCAATTTAAAATAGTGAATTCTTAAATATTCTTAATATTTCTTAAATATTCTTAATGTTAACAAATTCTTAAATATTAAAATGAGGCATTGAATTGGAAACTACATTATTATTTTTTCTTCTTTCTTATTATTTATTGATCATAGAATTTAAAATACACAATTGAACAAAAAAGGATTTTTTTCTTGCAGTAGTTTCTTATTTTTATTCACAGTTGTTGATATACTAGCCTTTCTGACACTGATTGTAACCCTTTGATGCAGAATTGCATCTGGTTTGGTTTTTCTGTTGTTTGAACTACCTCTAGGGTGTGTAAAAACATTATTTCTGGTTTATTTCTTCTTTTTCAACTATTTTAAACACCAAGAGCCTCATAAAAATAATTCACTGACTGAAAAGGAGATACACAAAAAAAAAAATACGTGCACAGATTAGAGCTGGATGAACTTGGAGAATTATCAGGAACAGTGGTATTAAAAATATAAAGTTTTGGATTTGCTGATCTTGTTGCTCTTTACAACTTTAATTTTTTCCTGAACAGGTTTGTTTTTAGCGGGAAGTTTTGCCACCCACCTGTGAGTGATAGAGTGAAGACAAAAGTACTCAGCACTGGCCAAAATAAAAGCTTGTTCTCTTTTAGGTAAGGAAAAACATTTGAAATTTTCATCTGTCTGTTCTCAGTTTTCCTGGGTTTGAAATCAAATATCAAATATTATTGTATTGGATCTGACAAAACAAAATGGTTTTGCATATGGTTTGATCACTAAAACAAATACGAGCCATTGACAGCAATGTTTTCTCACCCTCCTTTTTCAGTGCCTGGGAACTGCCTGTCAGCTCCTTTGTCCCAAGTGATAAAGTCCTTTGTGCCTGTACACAGCGTTTGTGGGAGCTGTGTGAGCTGCACCCTTGCTGGGATGGCTTAGGCTGACTCTGGGGGCTTTACCCTCTGTGGCCAGGAGATCTCACTCTGAGGGCAGACTGTGCTGTGGTCCTCTTCACTAGTAATCCAACTGGCACCCTTTGGAAGTCATTTAAATGCTGCAAAACAGAAATTAGGCTATGGCTGGACCCAAAATAAGTTCATAACATTCATGTATTCAGTTATTTTTTTTAAATTAATTCAAGGGTCACATCTGCTGAAAGTAGAGGTCCACACAATATTCTAGATCAGTAACTCAAGGTAATGGACATTTGAAATTCTCTTCCTGATGTGTTCATCAGCCTATATAATGCTTGTTGAGCTCATCCAATGCTATTTACATGAAGTATCTAGTCCATAGCTGAGAAATTATTTGTATTCTCATTTGATTATAAAAAAATTCCATTTCACTGGCGATATTTGAAATGATTTAAATCTGTGAATAAGTGTATAGAAGTAAAAAGGAAAAGTAAAAAGAAAGGTAAAAGGAAAAGAATGACATAAAAACAGGCTCTTTTTTTAAACTCAGCAGTTCATGGGTAGAAGATTGGCACTCTGATAAGACATAGGGGACAGTGAGAGGGAAATTTTTGCCAGAAAAAGCTGAATTTCTAGCTCATATTGGAAAAGATATCTAACAAGAGGTAGGTGGCATCAAGACTGGAAAGCCAGACAAAATATTTCATGGATAAGTTTGAGAAAGCTAGAGAGTTTTCCCTTTTAGAGACACCTTTCTTGGGAGCAGTGTAATCTTCTTATGACAGCACTTGGAAGCCCAGAGGTCCAAACCATGTACCAACACAGCAGCTTTTAGGTCAAATAAATGAGGACTGAAGTCATGTCAGCAATCTGTGTCCTCCTGTGGGGACCAGCTCGCTCTGAACAATATCATGCACTTACCAACCTCCATCCTTGTCTGAGCCACATGGCCTTGGGTCATTCCAAACAGCCCTGAACCTCAGCTGGTATCAGCCTCCAGCAGCTTCTGACAGCCCACACAGGCTCTCTGTAAACACACCAAAAACATCACACAGATCCCAGGAGAAGAAAAGAGCTGTAAGGGAGCCTGTTCCACAAACTGTGCACCAAGGATGCTTCCAGCCATTTGTTGCAACTATAACAAGATTAATCTGAGGGCATTGATTTGTAAATAAACAGACACAGAACATTCACATCTAGTCACTACGAGAAATTTCACATAATTCAGCTCGGAAAAATTTGCTTTTAAAAGTTTCCCAACAGCAATTACAGCGTAAGATATGAACTCACAACTCACCTCCAACTGTAGTGTGTCTGTATTTACGGTGTGGGATAAGTATAAACTTCCTTGAAACTATACTTTGACTGGGGTTGTTGACCCTTTCCTTCCTTTGTTTTCATAAATGCAGGGTACTGTCACTCACTTTATTGCGCCCTGACAAAGAAAGCTGCAGCAGACTTGACAAAGAACTACTTTCATCACAGAGTTTTCAGCATCCACAGATTTATTCCCTAAGGAATAGTAGAAATACTTTGGGAATCACTGTAACACGTACAACCTTGCAATTTAGAGCAATTTTGGGGGGAGTGGAGGAAAGTAGAAAGGAAGAGTCAGGCATGAAGTCATTAATCTGTGGTAGCAGCTTGGACGTGATGCCTCATTTTCCACTCCTTATTCCCAGCTCCCATTCAGATGTCTTTGAGGACAATATGAAGAGCAATATTTGGTCCAGTTCTGCAGCCTGTCCTAAAGATGGTCAGGGTACAGATAAAGCAATGGGAAGAATGTGGGAGGTATCTTAGCAAGGAGCCATCTTTTTGCCTCTCCATGCACAGTGCCTGCCATTCTATCATGTGCAAACAAATTTTACTGGCATTGAGATGATTTTTTTTCAATTTCAGGGATTATATCTGGTTATAAGGAGTGTGGTTTGGGTGGGGCCAATTGAGCAGCCTCCCTAATATCCAACTTCCTTTCCAAGGACCACAATGGAAGCTTGCAGATTTGTAAAGAGGAATGCCATTCCATGGTAAGAGAGAACATTTCTTGGTGTGCCACCTATACTGAAAAAGGAGAATAGCTAAAAAAAAAACAAAATTAAAGCACCTCCAGTGCTGAGCCAGGACTGTAAAAAGAAGTCGTATAAGTTATCTAATCAAGTAGGATTGCTCAAAAAGACAGGCTTATATATTTGAGGGGTCCCCATATATACTCTGTTGCTTATTCCGGAGAGAAGGAACCACAGTGTCTAAGGCAAGCTCAGCTTTTTTTTCAAGAGCTGAATGATTAAAATCTCCCATTTTGGCCAAGTTCTATGCTTTGGACAATCCTGATAATTGCTAACAAAAAGAGTTATCTACTTTATCTGCCTGGATCTGCAGCAGATTCCCCAACAATGCCTATATTCTTGTCCTTTGTATAGTTGCTCACATTTTCAATGCATGTTTCCTGCTGCATTCTGAACATCTCAGTGAGACATGTGGCATAATCTCCTTTACCTTTCCTCCTCTTCTGTTTACCCCTCTTGCTCCTGAACAGGCTGTGCTTTTTGGCATTAGTATTCCAGTCACATACTCACATGACTCTACCCTACCAAGTTTCTGTTATGTCAATTAAGTTGTAATTTTGATCTTGCTTTAAGTGTTCTGGCTCCATTATATTTATTTAGATACAGTTTATATCAGTCTAGGCTGAGCATCAGTTATTTTGTTTTCTTTTTTCTTCCTTCAGTGACTTTTTTTAAAGAATCAGTTTTCTTTTTTTCAGCTTTTTTGTTAGGCCAGTGTGGGTCACTTTCCTGGACATGCATGTCACCAGACTGACAGGATATTTTAGCATACATCAAACCACATTAGCAAATCTATGCCAAAGTTTTTTCTTTGCTAGATGGAGCCCATTTTTTTCTCATCAATCCTTCCCACCCATCATGGAAATGCATGGCTATGTAAAGGTAACCAAGATATTCCTTCTCATTCCCACCCTTACGTGCATCTCCTCGTGCAGGCATTAAGATTTTTTGTCCAAGTAGAAATTGCAATCAGAAGTGCTTCCAGACCTCTCTATCTTTTCACCAAAGAAACCTCTACATCACAAAACCCACAGTGACCACTCACTGTCATAGGGCCACTTGGCTGCAGGAGGCTGAAGTAACCTCTAATTTATTTAGGAGAGAGACAAGACCTAAGACTTTGTGCCAAACGGGAATGTACCTAATTAATGAAATGCAATGTAATGCTGTTAATGAGATTTATCCTAAAATGCAAAGCCACGAAAATAATCAGACTGAAATAGACATTTGAAAATCTCCTACCCTCATATCTATACCACACAGGAGGATCACCTGTATCAAAACTGTTCATGAATAATAGTTGACTAACCATACTTATAAAAATAGCCAGAAACAAGACACTGCAGACTATCACAGCCCATCTATTTCAGTACTTTGCTCTCCTACCTGTAGTTTTTCCAAAGTCAAACAACTTTCCTCTGCTGCAATCTACTTGTTCTAACCACTGTTCTTATGGAGAAAAATGTAATCCCTCCTTCTTTGCAAATTGTCTGGATCTATTCTAGTTAAATAAACAGAGCCAGAATGCATCTTGAAACAGTGGACCTTGTCATGTTTCTAGAGCAGACCTTTACACATTTTGGACACTGCCCTGATTGCTTTCCAAACACAGTCTGAGATTTATCATCAGCTTAGATGAAGCTGTGTTGCCGTAAAGGCTGAAGAAGTTTAAAGGCCAGATGATGTCTCCAGGACAAAGAATAAACTCTATCTAGTATTGTTCATTTTCTTTCAGAGAAATATACCCTTCATATACTGAAGAATAGTTATCAACTCTCTTTTCTTTGGACTAAACAATGTCAATCTCAGTCTTTCTTCACTGACTCCAGATCAGTCCCACTGAAATCCATTCAATTTTCAGATCACATTCCCAGGACTGGTTCCTGAAGTGCAATTCCCAAAGTGCACTGGTTGCCTGCTCACCAACTCTGAGTGAAGATGAACATGATGATTTTCTGTGCACTACGAATAATGTTTCTATTTTTGCATTTTGAATTGCTTCATACAGTTATGCAATTCCCAAAGTGCACTATTCAGTTGCCTGCTCACCAACTCTGAGTGAAGATGAACATGATGATTTTCTGTGCACTACGAATAATGTTTCTATTTTTGCATTTTGAATTGCTTCATACAGTTCTCTAAGTACAGTCAGTCAATTTAACGTGCTCTAATTGATTTTGTAAATCTCTAACTAATAACACCCCTATAACACTTAGCATTTGTTTGTGGAGGTGATTGTATTAGCAGTGATAGCACAGACAGACTTTTTGGTAAGCAAAAATCATTAAATGCTTTGGCCACTCTGGAGCAGCATTTTGGTAGAATCAATTGGTGGTTGTGGGGAAGTTCCTATGAGTTCTACTGTATTTGTACATGTTCTGTGAAGCACTGAGAAATTTATTTCTCAGGAGCTTTCTGTCTACCCATTTTTAAAAGAACTTCTCTGTATTTTAAAATTAAATGCAAGATTGTTAAGGTTTTTTAGAAATTAATTGTGCTTCATAGACTGAGATCTTTGAAAGGACTCCCTAGAAGAACAAATTAATAAAATTAGAATGATGTAAATAACAAAACATTTACCGTTGTCAGCTGACCTCCTATCAATTATCTTGTGCTGTTTTGTCCTTTTTTGCGCATTCCAATTAACTTTGATGAAAGTTAGTTGTTTCTTGAAGCTTCAGCAATGTGTTTTCTCCACTGCCAACGGTGTGGTTATACTGAAAGCCAAGGTCTACCTTCCTCTCGCCTTTTGATGTGGACTTTGGTACTAAATAAAACGCAGTGTTGCGGCTCACAGCAGGGCTCCCAGGCGAGCACAGCTGGGCTGCGAGTGCCGGTGGAAGGAGCAGTTGTTTGCCCGGATCAGCCCTCGGGGGTGTCCGCATCCATGACTCGGATGGCGTAAGGAAAGCAGTTTGCTAATCTGCAGTGTAGCTCCTGCTGACTGATAAAAGGATGTGTACAGTAGTCTCAGTCTTATCTCTCTAGCCAGGTTTACACTGGTGTGACACTGCTGAACTTAGACAAGCAGTTCCTGATTTACTGTAGGGCGAGGGCAGAATCAGGTCTGATTTTGCACCACAACCCATACCTAACTCGCCCTGGAAAACACCTTGTGTATATTCAAGAATACTTCAATATATGTAAGCATATTTATAGCCTTTCCCCACGTCGTGAGGATATTTTGGATCTTTCTAGTACCTCTGGATATAAAATCTTTCTGAGCTGAATCCAGGACAGATAAATCATGACTCCGGCTTCTTTCGCCTAGGGTAGGCTGCCTCAATCACTGCCACATTCCTCCCATAGTAGTCGTTTAAAATTAATAGCACATGCAGAGGAAAAACTAAACCCTTTGACGTCACTGCCGAAATGAGGAAACATAAACAGAAAAGGCTTCTCGGCGGGGATTGGTCTGCGCTCCGCGCCCGGCGCTGGCAGCGCCTCCCAGCCCGGCCGGCTGCGCCTGACACGGGCAGCGACTGCAGCAGCCCGGCCAGCCCTCGCCTGGCACTCCGCGCTCTCCTCCCGAGCCTCTTTGCTTCTTAAGGTGGTTTTATTGCCTGGGTTGGGGGACTTGGGGACCTTTTCTTTCCTTTTTCTTTCCTTTTTCTTTCTCTTATTTTTTTCCCCCCTTTAAAAAAAAAATCCTTTTTTATTTTTTTTAATTATTATTATTTTTGTTTGCTGTCGTTACTTATTTCTATTCCCAATCCTGGATGCAGTTACTGGATTCTGCAGTACAAGTCTTCATGAACAAGCTGCACCGCTTAGAGATTTCACGGCATTCAAAGGTCACAGAACTGCCACTATGGTTAAATGTCTTGTTTAATGGTTGAGGTATGTACAGCAAATCTAAAAGAGGCAGCATGATTTTTTTTTTTTTTTTTAAGGGGAACTAAAATTGTGAGGGGGAGAGGGAGATAATACTATTATTTAGTGGAAAAGATTTTTACTGGTGATTGTTACTACAGCAACCGTTTTTTGAATTTCCTCCCTTTTTCTCTTTATTCAAACTAGATGAAAATTCTAACTTATGTTGATTTAACCATTTGATGGTTACAGAAGATTGCAAAAAGAATCTCTTGTAGTAGTCCTTTCTGACCCTGCTGGGGAAAGTGTGGTTGATTTTTCTGCATGTTTTCCTACTGCTCTGTGGTAGGAGATGAGACCTGGGACTTGTCTGGCTTAGATTAAGGTAGAAGAAAACAGAAACTTGTTCTTATCCTGAAGGGGCTGTGAGTTTTTCTGAGTTAGAGCAGAGGGAGGGAGAGTTGGAAATAAACAGGTCAAGCAGAAAAGAATATCGGCTTCATTTTTAGGAGTACATGTACTGCCTTTTTTTTTTTTAATACGTGCTTAGATGACTTGCTTTGGGTTCAGAAGTTCAAAATGAAGAAGCAGTCTGAGCTTTGACTAAGAAACAGAGCCCCACTGGGAGGTGAGAGAGCTGGTTGTCTTATATCAACACCAGTTTTCATACAGCTTTTGCTACCTAAGCAGAGAAAAGTGGGAATTTGCTCAGGAGTTGAAGTGATGTAACCTGGCATCTGTTTGATAGCATATAGCTTCAATTCATATTTGAGCCAGTGACCTGCCTTGAATGAGTGTTGCAGCATCACAGTGGGCAGTGTGTGCTGCAGTAAATGAAAGCAACTGCTGCCATCAAACTAACATTGTTTTCAAGAGTGTGATTCTAAATTATAAGAGGCAGTGCCACTTGTCAGAGCTTGTGTGTATGTGTGTGTGTGTGTGTGTACAAGTGGTCTTAAAAATAACTCCAGCCAAGACAGGAGATTTCTGTTGTTAATTGGATTGATATACAGGTATGTTCAATGACCAGCATTCTTAATATTTTTCTGATTTGTGGAAAGACACTTTTCATAGCTCTGTTTGAAATGTTGCTGTACATATAAATCCTCCGCAATTTGCATATGTCAGTTTAACTTTAAAAATTATACCTAAAAAACCAATTCCTCTAAGAAGAAACAGAACATGTGTACACCTATCTCCTGCAGTGTACCCCATAGGGTTAAAAACATTAACTACACTAGGCTGAAGCATGCTAGCTTAAGGACTGCAAAAATATTAGCTCTGAAATGCAGAGGATGTGCTATGTGCTGTGAATGGACAATTGCTATTCTGCAGTGCCTAGTGGGAAAACAAGGACTTTGTGTATTGCAAATGCATAACTGCAGCTCCTCCATTTCCTTTGCTGTATCTTCACTGATGACTGCAGAAACAAAGAGGTTTGTCACAGATAAGCTCTGTAGTGCCCCTTCTCTTTGAAGATGCAGGAAGATATTTTCTCATCTCCAACAACCCAAAGTCAAGCTTAGTTGGGTGAACTGTTATTCTGTAATCTCTCTGTCATTCTCTCTTCCTCAGCCCTCCCCAGGTTCTTACTATGTGAACTGCCAGCTGTTTTCAAAAACTAAAGTAATACTTCTCTAGGCTCAAGTTCAGAAAGGCTAACAGAGTGTTGGTTTGATGATTAATTTGTAGATTTCACTGAGTGTCTCTCAGCCTGTAGAGACTATAACCTGTTCTGTAAGGAAAAACCCTGTAACTACATGAATGTATTCAAGTTTCCAAAAGACAATCTGTAAGATATTTGTTTGTAATAATTTCTGAGAATTAAATTATTCACTTATCAGTTTTTAGAAAGACTTTGTTTTTAAGCTCTGTATCTAAATGTTGGTGCATCTGTGTTCCGTAGCAACTACTAGTGGTGGTACTAATAGAAAATATGGTAAGTGGACTTCAGCTGAGGAAATGAGTTTTGCTGGTTTAGTAAGAAAAGTTTATTTGCAGTGTTTCCTCTGAACAATCTCAATTCAGCATCTAGAAAAAATACCATTTAAGGTTGGCCTCTCTGCAGTGGACAAAACACTTACTAACATTTGCACTCATATTGTCTCCAAAAAATTGTGTATTGCAGAAGTTTCATGGGCTATGAATGGCTGCTTCTTCTGAGTTAATTTCCACAGGGTAGACAGGAGTTGTCACCAGTGAAGTTCCAGTGATTCCATCAGACCAAAGCACAATCTGCTGAGCCTAATCCGATATGCCAGAGATCACTTTTTAAAATTGTAAAATATTTAATTGTGTGAAATACTATACAAATATATCATTAAACAGCAGCTCCCCTTTCTTCCTGTTTATGTCCTTTTCCCTTCTGAAAATGAGTCCTCTGCTTGCTCTTACCAGACTTCTAGGTAAGTCATGGGAGCAGACTGATTTTCCAGTGTCTTCATTGCAAGTAGGATGTATGTTTGAGACATTTGATCATATGTAATTCCTTTTCACTCATCACGTGGTTCTTCTACCAATAGCTAAAGCATATTTTAATGAGAAATGGTCTGAAAATTGGTATTCTATGACACTTATATGGCTTCCTTGTAATTTTTCAATCTCAAGCAAAAAGCTGCTCTTGTACTGGTAGTTTCCTTTATAGGAGCTGTATGAAGCAAAAATAACAGCTACTAACCAAGCCATTAGTGTCAATAGAGTAAAACCTGACACATCTCTATTTAATCATAAGAAATATTTGAGACTTAATCTTTCCTCAAATCGAGGTAAGTATATGCTCTTGATGAGATTGGTTCTGGTTTCTGGGCTAACAGAAAAACAAGTCATTTGGTGCAGCCAGGAAGATATCCCATGTAAATAGGAATTCTTAGCTACTCAGTGTTGTTCATCATCACATTGTTACTCCATTTTCGTGCTTGAAATTATTACAACATTCCATGTGCTTGTCACGGGGTGAAAGTGAAAGGGACAGCTGCGGTCCTACTAGCTGCCAGAACAAAATTAAGTCTTTTGTAATCAAATGATGGTTCAGTATTCCTCCTCTCACATCCATATTGGGTACAAGATGTCGGAAGTATGAAATTAATCTTCCTTGTTCCTCAGCCAGCAAGCTGGCTTACCCTTGCAGGCACATCAGTTCTTACACTTCCAGTGAAACTCTAGCTTTACCTCTAGAGTGGAATTTGCACTTTTCAGTCACAAGCTTTAGGGTGTAGAATTGATGATATTTAGAGTTTATACCCTGACAACACTGGGACACAGATAAAGCCTAAGTGTACAAAGGTAGTTCAGGGGTTCTGATGCTTTTTCTTTCCCTGGCTACCACAAGGTGCATCAATTTTGGCACCTAAAAATGAATAATTCTGAGAAGATGGGTCACAGTGCCAGGTAGCACCTATGCAATCAGAAGAGGATTGCTAGTAACCTCTTGTGCTTCACAGTAAATGAGTGGAAACCAAATAACATTCCTTCTGACAGTAGTCACAGTTTTTCAGATCTGAAGTATTAGCTTTGTATAAATACTAGACATATAGAATACATTTGTTGTATTTAAGACAATTTGTTTAAATAATTCATAGAATTGGAAAATGCAAAGACATCTTCTGCAAGGATTTTTCTGCAAAAATAATTCTTCTGTGTCATCCTAGACACTGTGGAGAACTATTAAATTTAATATTTACTATTATTCTTACTACAGTGTCATTCCAAAAAAATTGCATTAGAAAACCGTATTTGAAGTTCTGAACCCTGTCATTTCTGTTATCCTGTAATAGACTGTGGGATTCAGAAGATGTATTGCAAGGGTTCACAGTGCTCATGTCTAGGGTAGTGATGGCTATCTGTTTTAAAGCCTCCAGTTTTAAAGTAGAAAATTAACAAATTAGAGCCAGATCAGATAGAACAGTGTATTTCCAGAGGCCAGGCTTCAGCAACAAAAATGTGAGTGAAAAGTTTGTGACAGAGACAGTTTTCAAAAACCAGCAGTTGAGTGAATTAAGCATTTCTTTTGCACATATTGAATAGTGTGATATCATCAGTCCATTGATGCAGTAATTTTGATATACATTTGGCCCTTGTTCTGTTCTTTGAAAAGTGAAAAGTCCAGGGCTATCTTTTAAGTGTGTAAACAGTGTCAAATGAGATTAACTAAACTAATGAAAGGTTTCTATTGAGTTGTATTTTTTATTCTGTTCTTTCTCCCAGTAGGAGCTATGAGTGAGGATGGATAAGAACTCAGTTCAGCTACTTATTTAAGTCACATAGTCTTGTGGTGGCATATGATATTCTTCTGCCAGCTTGCTGTCCAGCCAAATAAGACACCCAGGTTGCCTGGATGGATAAACATAGCTGATGACCTCTTCCTCTTAATAGGTGGACATGGACAGTTAGGATTCTTCCAGTCACACACAGGCAAATTTGCTACATTTTAGCTAAAGAATTGCCCTCAGACACAAGCAGCAAGATTTACTTCCCTTTGAGTAGGTTATTTTTAAAAAAGTAGAAACAAATATTTTGAAGGAAACAGTTGCAGAAGCATTTTTTTTCCTGTGGCTGGTAGGTTTGTACTAGTTACCCACAAAAATTTCTGGTATGAGAAAACTCACCAACTAATATCTCACTATGGTGTGTGTTAATGCTGGCAGTGTAAGGTTTTGAAAAGAGCAGAGAATCTCCTGTCAAATTAAGTTCAGCTAATTGTTGCGGTGGCATAAAAACACATTTACGGGGCAGCTGCTGTCAGGACATGTATACAGTTTTCTGCATGGCTGTTTATGGCAGAGTCTATGATACTAACTCTTCTGTATGTAGGAAAGGTGTTTTGGGAAGGATGGTCATCACCTTTCAAAGAATAAAGCAGGAGGTAGGCATGTTTTAACTGAATATGCAGCAACTCAGGAATGGCTTAGAGAAATAGACATCTGTATAAATGAATTAAGAAACATCAAACTAACTAGAAAACTCCCTGAGGATGGTATTGATCTACTGTGTTATCAGTTCTGCTCCCCTTGGTAATTGCCTTTTCCTACTTCTGAAAGAAAGGATATGTAGCCTCATGTTCTTATTCCTTCTCTTTCCCCCTACACAGCTTAACACACTTCCTACAGGGCGTGTAAAGACTGGCTAGGTTCTGGGGCTTGATTTAATATGAGGAGGCAGAGTTACCATCAAGTGTGCAAGGATTCATCCCTTGGTAAAAGCAGTGTGGATCCCCAGGTGGTTGCTCTGCAAACAAACACGTATTGACATGAAACGCCTCAGTACTTTCTCAAAAATTCAGCTGTTATCCAAAGGGTGCAGCTATTTTCCCCTTTATGTACAGTGATCCAGGCATGGAGTCACAACTGGGACCTCTGCTTGTACAGCCCCAGAGGACATAATCTGCTTTGTATTTCTGTACAAACAGAGCATGTATGCAGCTGCACGCTGAAGTACACTAAAGATGGGCAAGCCCTAATGTTTGGTTTTGCCTTTTCCTTAACTTACCACTTGTCTTTGAACCTCTGAGAAGGTTAGACAGAATGAGGGCTTGGTGCATACCAGGCCTCCATCCTGGGATGGAGGAGAAGGCCTCACATGGACACCCAGGAAGTTGAAAGCAGATGCGTGACACCTTCATGGAGAAAGAACACTTCTGGCTTTGTGTTAACTGAAAACCATGTTGAAACAGGCTGTTTTCTAGAGCCATTTCTGTCTGAAATGTTGGAATATGACTTGGCTCTGTCTGACTTATGCAGAGTCATTTTTGTTTTGCACACAGCCATAACATCTGAGTATCTGTTAATAACAATGTTCAAGTAGCATGAGAATGGCCATCATAAATGTAATTAGACAGTGTATCTCCATTTAATCAGTATGATCCTTAGAAGACCATAGGACGGCCAGGAAAACAATAATTAGTTCTTATTAATAAAGAAGAACCTGCACAGATCAGTGCAAGAAGGAAAGAGAGGAACTTTCCATGTTTAGGGCTTGGGAGAACAGCAAGTTGCTTTCTACTTCAGCGGATCTGAGAACACATTACAAAATGCTTGAAAATGCTCTTGCAATGCTAAATAAAATTCTCTCTCAAAAAAAAATTCTTAAGCAAACTGTATCAGTTAAAAAGATACAACTGGAATGTATTTCTTCACCAACCAAATTCCTCCAGTGCACAGTTGGTTTGTTTTACCATGACTGCTTTGAAAAGCAGAACAACTAAAAGATAAAAACAAGTGCTGTGAGTGCATGTAAAATGTCATGATTCCACCAAGTTTAATAGGACTCCATTAATTTATACGTAGAAAGATCAGACACACTGAGCCTTCAGGGCTAAAATGCATTCTTTCTGCATTTCAATGGATAAATCAAATTTTAGGCGCATTAACCTTGCATCATACCTGTTTTATACCAGTTTTCCACAACTTCCTCAGCAGTGTGGTACCACAGGGCTGCTTTTCTGATTCCGCAGAAGCTGTGATGCATTCTTTTCCTTCCATGACACTCTAACCCCCCCTTCTCTCCTTCCCTTTCTCACAGAAAATAAATGTTCACCAGATTTTATTTGAAATCAGATCCCTACATTTAATTTTTAGCTTATGTTCTAGCATCTGCAAAACTTTTTATATTTGTAATACAGAAGGGGCTGATGTTGCTCATTTTCAGAACAGACCATGATCTGTTTTAAGGACACAGCTATGTAAGTAATATTTTTAAAAGCTGAGGAATAACAGGAAAACAGTAATTTTGTTTAGGAACCAACATGCACTGTGCTGTATCACAAGAAAATTTTCATGCAGTAGGATTGCAACATCCTGTCTCTTTGAACCATGAAACTATAACTATATAATCCTATCCACTACCAAAGTATAACCTCTGTAATAGTATGGTAACAAACACCACTGCAACATGAGAACATTGAGTGAAGTTCATCCTATATATCATCATCAAAGCTGATAGAAATGGCCAGGCTTTCTAAAAAGCTAAAATTCACTTTAGTCTCTAAATGAAATGGCTGGATCTGAAAAATTGCTGTGTGTTAGAGATTGCCTGGGAAATGTTTTCCCTTTCTACCTCAGACAGAAGTAGCCAGTAGCCTGTTGTTAGTGCTTTCAAGGAGTGGAAGAAAAGACTCAAGCTCCTTCTCTGCTTCTGTCAAGGTTTCCTGAGCTAGATTACCACTGCTGTGTCCCCTAAGGGTTGAACTGGGTCTTCTTGGGGCCTCGTAGAGGCAACCCACAGTCCACTGGCCCAGCTTTAGCCCCAGTGTGGAACTTGAGCTTCTACACTGCTGAAGGGGCACATTAATTAAAGTGATTTCATGCAGACATTTTCCTGCAGCTCCAGGAGTTCTGTCCTGAACCCAAGAAACTTTTCTGATGGGTGTTTTCTTCAAATGAGCACCTCCTTCTGAACAACTTTTGTACCAATGAACAGTTGTTTTAAAAAAAGAAAGCTCAGATGTATTTTGCAGAGGGGGAAAAAACATCATTATTGCAGAATGTCCATTTTGCTTGTGAGGACTGAGTGGTACAGGGACTTTGTTTGGTTTGGGTGCTTGCTCATGGGCAGAGGTGAGTGATAGATGGACTACATGATTGACAAGGTCTCTTCCAACTCTGATGATTCTGTGAAGTTCTGGTGACCCTCCAGTGAACATTTTGAAGTGTCTGCTTAGTTCTTATTTTATAGCACCTGAATTGAAAGCTCAGAGATCACTGAAACCTTTAATTTCCAAATGTTTTAGCAATCCTCTTCTCACTCTTCTACCAACAGACTTAGTTCTAATTCTGCTTCTTATATTCAAAATAAGTGGGGGGGAAAAATCATCAATCCATACTTTATTTATAGGATCCCTATAATGCTGAATAGATTATTTCTGCATGAAGATCTGCATGTAGAGTGCAGTTTTCTTTTTAAACTGTGAAACACATTTGCTTTAAAAAGAGGTTTTCATATGCACTACAGGTATGTTATTATTATTCTCATCCCTCCCCAGATTCAGCCCTTCAGGGCTTCTCTACCAGAGCAAAGGAGTGTGGGATTCAGCTTGGGTTTTTATTTTTTTTTAACACCATAGCAAACATTGTTTCATTGTTTCAAATCCCATAATATGACAAAGGGAGGATTATAATGTATTCATATGTCAGCTGATCAGAAATCAGCTTGGAGGACAATGTCACAGTTATCTGGACCACCTAATATGCCACTACAGCTTGGTCTCACTACCTTAGAGCACCACTTAGATAATAATTTTTAAAAATTTTAATCATGTTTACTACTAATGTGAACCAGCTGGAGCTGACTTCTGCTATTTTCTAGTGAAAACTGTTTCACATTTCACATAAAAATAAAGTTAAAATCATTCAATTTAAATTTGTGCTTGGCATTGCAGCTTTTTATGATAGCTGATGAAAATTAGTTTGCCAATAAGCAAACCTATTTCTAAAAATGTCTCAAAAGTCCTGATGTTTATGATGTAAAAAATAATTAGCAGAGAGGTCTCAGTGCTTTCTAGCCACACTTTATTTGTCACCTGTTGACAATACTTCAAGAGTTGAACTTCTTCAGCCCTGACTTTACCAGAATTTCAGAAGCCTCTGAGCTAATTCATCAATTTCTAGAGACATTTTCTAAAATACTGTATTAGAAGGGTATTTCTCCTTTGTGAATCTGCAACCCTTATTTTCTCCTGAGAACACCTGTCTTAAAATGATGCTTTCACCACACCGATTTATAGGTTATGGCATGGGAAATAATGCTCTTACTCCTAGTAGCAGACAGAAAATGAGTCATAATCTGATGTTAACAATTTCTTCATTGCCTAAACTGTTTTACACTTTATTAAGTTCAACACAAGCAAATCCATTGCCTTTGAACCAGGGAGTTCTTGTCCATGTTGCATGTACAGAAGATATTAATTCATTTATAAAGTAACAATAGGAAGTCAGTCTCTATAGCAAACTGGGATCCAAACTGTGATACTACTGAGTTCTGCAGAGAAGTGCCACTTGAGTGCAGCAGAGAGAAAAAAATTGGTTTAGCTAATTTACATTAAAACATCAAATATGAATAATGCTGTCAATTGAGTTGCTCTTGTGGTTCTTCTTGGGACATAAGTCTATATATTTTGCCCTGATATTTGACACATTACATATTTTTCTGCAGTGACAACAAATAAAATGCAATGTAGAGAACGATAGGGTGTTTCTGATATATAGGACATTGTAGATTTCAGTGACAAGCACAACAGAAAAGCTTTTATGAAGAGTCAGCCCACCACCAGATGTTTCTACTGTCACCAATGGTGCTATAATTTTGATCCCTTAAATTCCCCTCACTATTTTCATCAGCCCACCACCAGATGTTTCTACTAAGTCAGCAGTGGTGCTATAATTTTGATCCCTTAAATTCCCCTCACTATTTTCAGAGTCAAGTACTTGCTGAGCACACAGGTAGTTTACTAATTAATGTCCCTCTGCGTCTTGCCCGTGAACCTCAGACATTTCCTGGAGTTCCTTGCAGTTGGAAGAGGAGCTCATGGAATCACAGAATGGGTCAGGTTGGAAGGGACCCCAGTGGGTCATCTGGTCCATCCTCCTGGCTCTAGCAGGGTCATCCTAGAGTGCACGGCACAGGATTGCATCCAGCCAGTTCTTGAATATCTCTGGTGTGGGGGACTCCACAGTCTCTCTGGGCAATCTGTTCTGGTGTGCATTGGAAAGTCAGTTAGGTAAAGGAAATGGCCTTAGTTTTAGCCCAGGCATATCTGAAATTGTGTCAGCCTAAGTTGTGACATTACTGTATATGATATAAGAAATTATAAGGCATTTTTCATGTTTCATGCATGCAATGGCATTCACTCTTCTCAGAGTCTAGTATAAAAAGCTGTGTTAATGAAAACCCTCCTATAAACAGAGGATGTTTCTGAACACACTGATGAATAAAGCAACAATTGGTGTTTTTTTAAGAGAGGCTTTACGGTTATTAGTTTTACAAATAGAGGCATAGAAAGAGTTTTAGCATGACTTGGTCACCTCAACACTTTTACTTTAAATGAAGATTCTTTTAAGGGCCAGATTCAGAATTTTCAAACTTACCCTCTTCTTTAAAATGTTTTGAGGAGCTCACTTTGAAACGTGTGACCCTTCCATCCGTATTTTATATTACATTCACAGTGGCTGCTTATTACTTCTAAAAATTATCTTCTTACTACATTTAGGAATAAAGAATCTTTTATCTAACTGATTTTTAAAAATTTAAATATCAAAGGAAAAATAATCTTTTTTCCTCTGATTGTGAACCATTGCAAGTACACCGTCCTTCTGATCTGAGCAGAGTTACAGGCAGTCAATGCACTGTGCTGCAGGCATGCTTCAGAAGGTAGAGCCTCATCTGTCAGAAGACGTCAGAAACATTTCTGATTGTGACTGATAAGAGAGTGAAAGAGAGAAAGGCAAGCAGATATGGTCTCAGAGACTCAGTATCCCAAATAGGAACATGATATCATGTTCAGACTCATACCAAATGAAATGCTAGCCTAGGAAAAATTGTGTTGAGCTAAGAGATTATTTAAGGCTCTTGCTCTGTGTTGCAGTAGCAGGAGAGTATGAAAATATTGTATGTAAAATGTAAATCAGATCAGTAACAGTCATTTAAGGAAAGCACGTGTATTCCCCACAGGTAGAAATGCAGATGTATTCAAGGATACTTTCTGGAAATGGCTTCCCTCTCTGTGCATAAATCTTTTAAAAGTTGGAGATTCAAGCTTTTGTTATTCCATATTTTCAAACTCAGAAAATATTTTTTTATTAACTCAGTGATCATTTAGTGTTTAAATGCAATACTTACGCTTTCTATTCTTTGTGAATCTAGTTATTTGACTGCAGAGCAAGCAAAGATTTGTTTAAGCAGTTTAAGTTGACAGAGTTTTCTACTATGGAAATTTGCCATTTCATAAAATGAATAATTTGTTATGGCAAATTGCTCTGTGTAGTAGGGATTGGGAATTGTTGAACTGAGGGTAAAATGGATTCATGTATCTATTTGATTTTTACTATTTAAAAAAATAAAAATGTGGTGTTTAGTTCACCCTGAGTACCAATTGTACCCATCTCCCTCTGAACCCAGAGCACAGACTTGTTCCAGCAGGCAAGTGGAAATCTCACATATCCTGGAATTTTGTTTCCTATAGGCACCCCCACAGCAGAGAGTGCCAAATTGTGTGATCCCATAGCTCTGCTAAGAGTGCAGCTTTCCTCAGCATCACCAGGCACAGCTCAGGCTGCGAGCAGAATCTCCCACAGAGAATTTGTCATCTCTGACCCAAAAGCCCTGGCTCTGCTTCCCATTGTGCAGGCAGGGTGGGGGCAGATAGGGATGAAAGTGGAGGAAGAAGAAATGGGAAAGGGAAAGCAGAGAATGATGGGGGAGAAATTGCACAGTATCTTGCTATCTTAAACATCTGTAATAATGCACCTTTCTCTATCTGATACTGACTCTAAAATTGCTGATATTAAGTCTTTATCAGCACTATTTCTCCTTGTTTCCATCAAGTCTTGATCTTTTGACCCCCCAGTATTTTTACACAAGTTGTTCTTAGAAAAATTTAATCTGTTAAACATCAGGGTTCTCAGGGGCTTGGGTCCAGCTTTACACAGATTTCTTTACGGTGGTGGGCTGTGTATCTGTGGTGACATAAAGGCTGTCTCCAGCATCAGGATAAGATAAAGATTTTATAGGAGACATCTCTGTGAAATTTCAAAATGAGCTGCTAAGAAACTGAGGATTCTCATATTCCTCAACACTTCCCTTTGCAAGTGCAAGAAATATTTCTCCCAGTTTTTCAAAGAAATCATCACATGTTTAAAAAAGAGTAATTGAGACTACAAATGAAATGTAACAGATACAGTCATAGTTTATAGAGTACTGGAAAATATTTACACTCTAGAATGAGGGACAAAACAGAACAAAACCTAAAAAGACTGTTGGAAACAAAGATTTGCTCTTTAAGAAAAAGAAACCATGAAAATCACTATTTTTTTACTCCAGAATGTTCTTCAACCTCAGTGCTTCACCCTGTGGCATCCCATTGCATGCAATTATCTGGACCATTCACACAGTCTTTGAGAATTTGTTGTGGCAATTTTATTTGATACGTGAAATAAAAGTCATTGTGACATTACTGCAAATAATGTGTTTCACAAGAGGAAGAACACACTCATTCTTTTTTTTTTTTTTCATATGGAGAAATGTGGTTTTAAATACTTTGAATTTTTAGATCTTTAACAATGTATTTAATTATGTGAATAGCTTTGCATCTAGGAGTGTTTAAATACTGAGGAAGTGCCAATGTCTCTGCAGGTCCTGACAATTCCACTGCACAGTACCAAGAATTGATTTCTCAATTACTAAATAATTTTTAGAAAGTCTGTATGATATTTAGGCAATTGTTGCTTTGGAAAACTGGCAAAATATAATCTATGTACTTGAAGTGTTTCTATATCCTTCTATATTTTATGTCAGTATGAAACATTTCACCTATTAATTGTTATTACATATAGATATGAAAAAGAAATTAGGATCTAACACAAACTTATAAGGTGAAAGATCATGTCTGTGACTGGATACTTAAGCTGTCAGGGTATCCTGAAAAACTGCACAGTACAGAAAATTTAGTAGACATAAATGAAATTCTCTTTTTATACATGAAAGGAGAAGACTGCTTGGCTTCATGGTAATCTTCCATGTATGGAAGAGGGCTATGTTACATAAAGAAATTAGTATTGTTTCCAGTTTTAGGATTCAGCTTATATCTGAGTCTAATAATAAGAAAAATCCTGCTCTCCTGTTTTATCAACCAGGCTTTGCTGGTTTACATTTTTAAAGTAAGTTCTGTGTTAATATTCTGACAGCTAATCTCTCCTGCACTTTGAAGAAACAAATATCTAACAGTTTCTGGGATTACAAAGCCTTTGCCATATCTCCAAACAAGTATTTGTGCATAAATAAATGAATTTGGCAGAATTATGAATTTGGCAGACATCCTCTTGTCACTAGCACATCAGCAAATCAGGCTATGCCTTTGTCTAGATTCCAGATTCCTAATCATTCTGAAGAAATCAGTACAAATTTAAAATAAACTTGCCTACAGGTACCTGAAATTATTGTAACTAATGAAATAAGCCCTAGGAACTGTAGTAGTTGTTCTGAAATTGTCATTTGTTTCCAACTTTAAAGACATATATTCCTCTCTCTCTGCTGCAGCCGTTTTGTGCTTAATCCTCTGATGGCATCTTTCCCTTTAAGTGATTACCCTTTGCATCTTCTTGGCACCAGGTTTATTTTCAGCAAGCTGTACTCAGAGTGCTGGCAGCCATCCCAGGGAAGCTGCTCTGCCTCAGTGGCATTTGGTACATGGGAATTCCAGAGTAAGGAATGGGCAAAGGTTACCACGTGTTTTACATCACTCTGAGAAACATCAAACCAGACTATTAGTGTTTGACAACAAACAATGCACGAGGCCTTAAGGCATTGTGGTCTGCCTAATTCTTTATTTTCCCTTTCCTTGTAGCTCCACTCATACCAGCCACGTTGGAATATTACCTGTGCATTTTTACTTGTAATATTACCCCATAATGTAGGAAGTCCTGTTAAAAGATGCAGTTTGACACAGAATAGATTAAGTGCTAGGAATCAGTTTAACTCCTATGAAACAAACCAATTGCTTAATAAGATTTGGATGCTTGTGCTCTCAGACTTTTCCTGGGCTTTGCTCTTTGAATGTTTTAAGAGTCTGATTTCAGCCTGGAAGTTAATTTCACTGCATGTTCCAAAGGCAGCAGCTTTCTTTGCACAGCAAAACTTGTTGTTCGTCATAATCGGAAATATCCTATCAAGAAGCAAAAAATGCACAGATTAAATATACATATACATATACATATACATATACATATACATATACATATACATATACATATACATATACATATACATATACATGTGTGTGTGTGTGTGTGTGTTCTGTAGTTCTAGTGGTACTTCTGCCTAATGGAAGTTTAGCCTACAGACCTGTTTAGCTGTCTTCTACAGCAGGCTCCTGAAAGCTGATGGTGAATCAAGTGTGCTGCCTGCTTTGCCTGCCTCCAGACCATTTCCTGATGCATGCTCTGCCTGGCTGTGCCTCACAGTGTGGGTGGCAAGTCACCAAGATCACCAAATGGTGCCATTGGTGACCTTTGTTTGCCCTCACTGACGGCTCCTGGGAACTGCTCTGCCATCACACGGGTGGCTGAGGTCTGATGTGCCAGGCTATGCCACTGCTCTGTATCAGCTGTGTCTGCCTAGTGTGTCATTGAGAGGCTTTTTGGGTTTTTCCTGATGTGATAGGTCCTGTACTAGTGAGTTAGAGTGGTCAGGTGAAGAACATTGTTTGCTGAGTAATGTCAGAGATTAACATTCACTAAAATAAGGATGGAGAAAGGAATAAGTAAATTAAATGGCAGGGGTGAACACAGAAAAAACTGAAGTTGGCTATTAACTCAGACTGTACCAGTGACTGATTTTAGATCAAACACACTAGGATTTGACTCATACTTGATCCTTCAATTCTAATCCTTAGTACTTACATGTAGAAAATCACAGGCCACAATCTTAATTTTCTTTGTTTTAAATAAGGAAAAAATTTATATGCTCTTTCATTTCATGATAACACTTTGAAACTATTTTCTTCCCTAAAATACAAGGTTTTCTAAAAATTGTGTGAAGCTATCTGTAGGAAGATTTATAGCAATATAAAAATACTGTAATTTAAAATGTATATTTATTCAAGTCAATGTAATGATTAACTAGGCTAGCCTTCCAGACCTACTTACTCCCAGATCTCCTTATTAAATCTTTATAAATGGATTTGTTACTTACAGCAGAAGATAATTTAGAATGCAAATGGGAATTTTTACATGAATAAACTGAGAATAACTCTTGTAAAAAAAACACCACTAGGCACACGTTCAATATGACAAAAGAAAAAGTTACTGATCCATAATATCTTTTTCTAGTACAACATGTAGGAAGTCTAGAGTGCTGATTTTCAAGAACAGAGTATAAACAACTTACAAAAATCCAATATAATAATAACATAACATCTTGCTACCTCTGGTTTTCTGTATGCATCATTGCCATGTCAAATTGGTATTTCTGTAGCTGTTTAGGAACAGTCTCTTAATTTGAATACAAGTGTCAAATGACCACGTGACAGTTTATTAAAAGACCAATCGACAGGAGCTATCTATTGCAAAGCCACAGTGCTTCCCTGTGCTATTCAGATTCTGCAGAGAGTGCTTTCTTGCTTCATTTGATTCATTATTTTGAAGGTATGGAAGCTGTTCTTACTGTGAACAAACTTCTGGGTTTTTTTAAATGTAGTCTTATTTTAAGTGAAGGATGGACTTGAAAACTAGCAGAAGAGAGTATAAATTCCAAGTAATTAGCATCTGAAGGCATGTTTGCTACCTGAAAGGAGTGAGAAGAAAAGTGTAATAATGTGTGATGTCTGGAAAAGTTAAGGGTAGTATATCCATATTTGAAGGAATTAATTTGTATTCCGCAGGATCAGGAAGAAGATTTCAACCACCAGCACCAAGATGCATGGTATCAAGATGTAAATAGACATTTGCTATCTTTATGTGAATAAATCAATATTGCCCATTCCTAGAAATCTGTTATCTTATTAAACAGTGTACTGCTTAATTCTGACATTCAGAACCCTTTGGCAGCTCAATTGACTATTCCTATTTCACTATGTGAAATAAAATAACAGATCAATGTTTTTTTAGACCAGTGAATTTTTCTATTGCGACAAAGCAGATCTTTCTTTTTTAGCACCAAATTTTGTCAAAGATTTCTACATTATTTCACAGTATCATAGCAAAGTCTAGCTTTCCTTTAAAATGCAAAGCCAAAGACAGACCTGAATGAAAAGAAGGGAATATTGGTTTTCACTTTTCCCATGTTTTTGCTCCCTATGTATTTACTTGCATTGCATCTATCCTGTTTCCCTCTGCTATCTCCATTGGTCTAGCTGCTGTGTGATCAAGGTGGCACAAAGGCCCTGCTTCAGTCATTTAATTGGAAACAAAAGCCAAGTGTAGCAAATGAAACAGAAGAAGCAATATAAGGATATAAAAGTAAGATTTTATATTTGCATGGCTTAATTGTTGCATAAACTGGTATCTAAATTTTTGTATGTTAAAATGAGCTAATGAAGTACGGAACCTTTTCAGATATGATATTTTTTCAGTGATGTAGATGTTATCCTTTATATTTACTTCAGGGCAAGAGCACTTTTATTCTTTTTGGGGAATTTAAATGATACTTTCACTAGAAGTTATTATTTTTTGATTCATGCTGGCAAAGTTATATTGTTAGCCTACCTTCAAATCAGTCTTGATTAGATAAAAACCCAACTTTGTAGGCCTTCTTAATTCATAGTCCTTAATGACAACTTCTACTGAGATCCTTAGAGGTTCACAGTGTATTAACAATCCATGCTGTGAACCCACATCTGTAGCACTGCATCCAATTCTGGGCTTCCCAGTGTAAGAAAGACATGGAATTACTGGAGTGAGTTCAGTGAAGCACCACAAAGATGAATAAGGACTGGGAGGATCTGTCATGCATGCAGAGGATGAGAGAGTGAGGAGACTGTTTAGCCTGGAGAAGAGAAGGCTTGGAAAAGATCTTGGCACTGAGTAGAGATAGCTGTGTCACTGTGCATGATGGAGTGTGTTGGAGAGAGACAGGCTATGGACCAGGCCATCTGCAGAGGTCCCTTCCAACCCCAACCATTTGGGAACTCCAAGAATGACACCCATGAGGCTGAATGACACACCAAGGCACACAGCTGTGGCACTGCCAGCAGGCACCAGCTGGAAGAGTAATGCCAGTAATATCATTTAGGGAGAAGACAGAAGGAACATCCCTCTATTAACAAGTTTTCTGTAGCAGGGAGGTCCAAGCTAACAAAAGATTTCAAGTAAGTGTTGAAATTAGTACCTTTGCTTCTTTATCAAAATAATGCAGATAATTTATGTTTCCATTATCTTTCAAAATATTTTGAGGATATTCTGGGTTATGTCTGTTCCTGCTTTTATTAATCAGATTGAATTATCTTTCAGAACATTTTATCCATTAATTCACATTCAATAACGTACCCTTTTGCCACTGGGCGTTCTAGGTCATCTATGCTTTGATATTTTCTGGCACATCCATTAGTATACTATTAGAGTTCAAAAGGAACACGATAGTAAATGTTTCAAATATAACATATGCTTTCAGTCACTATTTATGCTTTCAGAAGATGAATAAGAGTCCCATTTCTTATGATGTTCCAAATAATTGCTACTACAGGTAATTTGAAGGCCTGATTTTGTTTATGTGTATGTATGTGTGTGTGCATGCCCAGGCATTGGTACTTGTATCTCTTCCAAAGACTGTGAAATCCACAGGGAAGCCACATTGTAATTTGCACATAATTTACCTTTACAACTTCTAATTTTTTTGAGCATATCTACTGCCTGTGTTTGCTAGATTTATTCAGAAGCGAAAATATTTCTAATCCCACTGATTAATAGCTTGTATTAGAGGGACAGGGTTATGTAAAAGCATCAGCAGCATGTTCTCTGCTCTAAAAGCCTGCTACTGCAAAGGTTTTTATAACTATTAATGAATCATAATTTATAATTCAGATATTTACAACCCTGAAAATCTCTGGGACTCTCAATCAAAACAAATGGAAATTTACTACAAGTGAGGCATAAATCCCAAACAGTTCTTAGTTTAAGAACAACCTTGAAAAACCCAGTACATTGTCCCTATTATGAACAGATAAAGTAGAAAGCCTGCTCCTGTGTGGCAGCCCTTCTTAAGAGTCTACATTTGAAGATGAGAAGCAACATGTCATTCAGTGAATCTGATCTCACACAATATATCCCAGGTCCCTTGTTACAGTTATCTTTAATTAATATTTTAATTAAAGTGTATCAAATGAATGTAATGAGCTCTGTAATAAATCTCCTGTGAACTAAAGCAGAGCCAGAATATCACAATAACCATGAGGAACTAGCACAACAGTAGGCACCAAACTCTGCAGAACTTATTAAATCTCCTGACATGTCCCAGTCTGCCCTGTTTGATTAATACACTCATCCATGTGGTTCATCTTGATCAAGAAATGGCAAAGAATCTTTCAACAAAATTATTTTTCACTCCATTAATGTGGGGCTCTGTATCTATTATCTCAGTGTAACTGAGTTGGATTTGCTCTGTTCTTAAGTAAGAATTATTTGTCTTTTAAAACAGTCTCTTTCCAAAGCTGATTGCTACACTGTGCTTATTATCATTGTTAGGAACCTCTTTAACTTCAATGTAACTAGTCAGCCAAGAAACTTCTTCCTGACTAGAAAATCGAGGGTCTGAATGCAGAACAAATAGGCTTGTGGAATTTTTCAGAAAGTGACATTTCAACACTGTGGTCATTAGTCATTTTGGCAGCAATACACTAGAAATAATGCCTACCTGAAACCTCTGAAAGAAATCATGCACCTAGGGGATGGACTGACTGCTTAGCTTACTTCTTAAACTTCATTGCGAGGTATGGATAAATCGCATTTGCCAATTCTTTGCTGCCTGCTGGCAATAATTGTCTTGATTTTGGTGTTGAATTTCAGGAGTATCTTTCGTTTGTAACACTGTTAGAGGACGCAGCCAATTAGAATGTATAAACATGGTTCTTCCCTGCTTAGCAACCAAAGTTGCATGCAATGCAGTGGAATTGAATGTGTTTCAATTTGTACAGTGTCTGTACACAGAATTTGCTGAAATTTTAATTTCACATGGGCATACATTGCAACCTCATACGTTGAAACCAGATGATGTAATTATCAGCATCAACTGAGATTTTATTAAGATGTTACATAGCTTACTTGCATTTCCTATCCAAGTTTTTACAGTGTGTTTTTAGCAATAGACTGCTTGAACCTTCCAAGTGTGACTGCATATGCGTGACTAGTTACAGAATAATTAATAAATCAAAAGGCTGTGTTGTTTGTACAAGGTTCTATGTAAACAGGGCTTTCTGAAACAGTCAACATATTAGTTGGATGCTAGTTTTGTGAAGACTTTGTTTGACAAACTCATAATGTTCTAAATGTGTTTTTTGATCAAGGCTCTTTACACATTTTTATGAATAAATTTGCTTTTCTTCATTTTTCTTATTACAATATTAGTTGTAATAACTCAGTAGTAGCAGGCCTAGAGTTAGGTTGGGAAAAGTGAATTCAGTGAATATTTGATGTCATACTTGACAACAACAGTAAGAGGCTTACGCGTTCTTAAAGAGCCAGACTTTTAATACTAGAGCTGTAAAAAGCTTTTAAGTCCTACGTATCATATTTGTGGTCCTTGCATAGCTGTGTTGTCATATTGAAGAATTTTTAATTGTAATTCATTTGTACACTCTTATTTAACTCCTGGTTAGTTATTGACATGGAGAAATCTATGTGTGATAGATATATAGTACAACAGTGTCTCCTTTGTTTGCCAGAGACAGAAGAAGGAGAGAGTAATACTGAAAAATAGACAAAATAGACAAAATCCATAGATTTTCCATAGAAAAATAGACAAATTCCATAAAATGTAAATGCATTTTGTAATTTTCAGGTTAATAATTTTTAGTTCATTATTTATTATCTTGTTTCTTTAGTGTAATGTTCTTATTCTCATCTACAAAGCTATTTGTGATTTAAACGTAGATCCAAAGCCCAATAAAATACATCGGAAGTCTCTGTTTGACTGCAGTACACTTTGAATCAATTCTCTTGGCTGAGCATTTCTTATAGGTTCCTGGTAGGAAAAAACTGCCTGCTAAGTGTTTATGTTACCTCTTCCTAATAGTTGTAATTTGTAAACGGCACGTAAATATTGTTCTTTATCATATTCGCACAACCTAGTAATAGCATTTTATGCAAGGCACACCTACTTCATTTGCCACGTGGGACTGCATTAACAGTGATGGTGGCCATGTAGCATTTTTGTATTTCCATGTAAAAAGAAGTGCCCATGCAAAAACAAATGAGCCCTTTACCTGCTGTTCATGCCCATAAGATCTATCCAGCTTTGTTGTGCATTCTTCCATTGCTCGTGTTTCAATATCACTGTTTGTTTAAAATAAGACTTGCAGAAGGGCAGGAGAAAGGATCTCTGTTGCAATTTCTTGAGTGCTTGACAGTGTCTGAAGTTTTGCATTTATGTGCCTTGTAGTTTGTACAGTTATACATCTCGGACCTGAACTTCGATGATCCTCATGGATCCCTTCCAACTCCAGATATCCTGTGACCAACTAAGCTGTGATCAGCCTTTAACAGGAACAAGAACTTTGTCTGATAGGGGGTCATGGTCTCACATTGCGTCAAAATTAATTATTTCAGCCTCTTATACCTTTGTTTCTGTGTGCCTGAGAGTTCTTGAGAATGTGGATGTTTTATACACAATTTATAGTTTACTAGCTACTTAAGAGCTACAGGTCTGATGCCCTTATGTTGTGTTTGTTACCCTAGACACTTCAAATGCGAGCAAGTACTGTGGATTCCCTTTCTGTATGACAAATACTTATACAAGGAAATCAGTACATGTTAGGTGACCATACTTCCATCTCCTTTGTGTCTTCAATAGTTCTAAATTTAATCATTTATCCTCTTTTTGCACGGTACAAAAACATTCTCCTATATTTTTAATTCAAATTTGTTGTTCAGTTTTTTTTACCTTCATATTTTATTTGCTAGGCAGGCAAAATTCCTTTGTCTTCCTGTGAAGAAGGTGAAATTGTTATTCTCCTACTTCCATTTAGTAATTGTGCAAGTAGTCAATTTTTACCTGCCTAACTTGGCTTGTGGCTTTCTGAGAGAGGTTATGTTCAAGCATTCCATCAGTAGTCTAAATTTGAAAAATATGAATCAAAGCTGAATCCTTCCAAAGTTCTAGAGGCATAATCTTCATAGATGACAAATAATCCTGTTCCCCAAATCTGAGCATACTCTTGTCTGGTTTTCCTAATTTTAAATGCCTGGAATTTAGATTTCCAAATTACTCATATTATTTTGGTGTTTATATGTTAAAGCACAATTCCCATTGAGTTCATACTCGGGCTCTGAGAAACTAACAAATAGAAATTCATAACCCACTTTAAAAAATATGTTTGAGTCATTTGTAAGGCTGATGTCTCTCATCTTGAAATCCCTATTGGCACATACTTGCATCTTTATGAGACAAAGTAACAATCTATCCCTTAATTAGGAGGCATAACCCAGGAACTCCGTGTGAGCAGCAGGAACCAAATGATGGTTAATCCAATGATGGTTAATCCTCAACACTGTCACAGACCTGATAAACCAGGCAGAGGTTCAGTGGGAGAAAGTCATCAGGTTGTGAAGTTAGATTTTTTTTCTCAAATAGAGACTCAGAAGAGAGTGTAGGGATTTTTTGTTTTAATTGAAGTAAATTGACAATTGGGGTTCTTTCCTTTTAAATTATTTGTAGAGTCTTAGGGGGTTTTTTTTGTTTGTTTGGTTGGTTTTTTTTTTGTTGTTGTTGTTGTTTTTTTTTCTGGATAAAGGAGCAGAGGTTCCTGCATTTTTAAAATAAAAAACCCAGACTTAAGAAAAGTGTTGCTATCTATTATGGATGCAATACAATAAGGTAGCAGTATCAAGTTTTCCACTGCAGCCATCAGAATAACTCCTAATCTTGCATGGAAATGACCTTCAGACAAAGCCAAAAGTAATTTTCAGAAGGCTTCAAAGATATTTGTTGATAGTAGGATCAAAAATTAATGGGGGCCTCATCATTATTTCTACAAGGGGAACCTGAAAGTGGACACCTTCAGCTCATAATTCTAGTTTTACTAGCTGCAGCTCACAAAGCAACAGCTGCATCTACATTGCAAAATACCTCCCACACATACATACACACATAGTGTTTGCACACAATACTTATTTTTTTCCTTTAATGTGTGGGAATAAATTAGAATCTAAGGTCTTACTGAGACAAAGTGTGTGCTGTTTAGTTTAGAAGGCTAAAGATAATACAGCTCCCATACTTTGATCATGCATGCTGCAAATGGAAGAGGGGATCCTGCAAAAAGAACTATTCCAGCAAATCCAGGTAGTATTTTACTGAAATCTTCCATCTTCATGATTATCTTCTTCCCATGTTGCCTAGTTGTATTCATTAATTATACAATTAATTATACAATTATAAAGATTAAAAGGACTGCATAATCAGAATTGTGTGCTTTGAATGAGTACTAATGTTTGCATATTATCTTCTAAAAATTGTACAAAAAAAAAAAATCTAAAAATTCTTGCACCCAAGCTTTGTTCTGAACTTGGAAGTCACAATAATGGGAGTCTTGTTTGCTGTCTTTGCCCTGTGAGGAACTGGTCTAGAAATTTCTCAAGGGAATAGGATTTTTCTATTAGTACCTTATTGTATAATCTGGAAACACTTTGAAAATGTATGTTGACATTTTCTTTTCAAAGTCATTAGCCAAGTATTTTTCCAAGAAGGGCTCCAGTCTAATTCACTTTTATTTAATTAGTTCATCCATTGCTGCAGCCTAAGCACCTAATGACTCTAGGGGATGGTTGGACTTTTCACCCTGTCTAGCTATTATACTCAGTGCTGTGCTGTACTTACAAGTCAAGTGCAGAATCACATCTCACAGGCTGCTGTGCTTTTATTTCAACTAAAGAAATTGTTATTTTCCTCAAATCTGACAGGTTTATTTCTTTTAAAAAAAATTGTTGTAGCAAGGGAACAAAGTACATGTGGTCTGCAATAGCTGTTGATAACAATACGTTATTAAAATATTTTCAGTGCTGGTAGGATGTTCCCTCAAGTTCTTCTAGTTTGATATTTCTGAAGAAGTAAAGAAACCCTTTAGAAAAAGCAGCAGGCCATGTTTCTTCAGATGCCAAAAAAAAGTCTCCTTCTTGATTTTATTAATGTATGGCTGGTTAAGGTAACCTCCAAAAAATATCCATTGTGGATTTGGACTGAGTACAGCTTTACTAACTCACCCAGCTCAAAGCAGCAGATCACAGAAAGTTACTATTGATTTGCAAGGTCCTGACAAGCATAAAGGATTCATGTTCTGTGGTACTTCCCCACTAAAGATTAAACAAACAGAATAAATGTGCACCTTTTGATGTGTAAGTTAATGCTTCTGACAGCCCACTGTGTCAATCAATGTGACTGGCAACATTAAATATACATTAAAGGTACTTTGCTCTTCTCAGCTGAAGGAAATGTCAACTTCATTGTTTGTGGCAGGGTAAAGAGACAGGGAACTCGGACACAGGAACAGAAAGTCAGGTACTGCACATCTCTAAGTGACACAGAGACTTAGTAATGAGGTAGGCATAGCTCTATGGAAACAAGAAAAGTTCCTGCACTTTTACATGAGGTAAAGAAATAACACAGAACAAGGTGGAATAATCTGGAAACACGTGTTTGTTTGACAAAGACATCTTTTCTACCAACAATCAAGCAGAGAGCTGGAAAAAAATTCCTGTGAAAAGTATCTTTGTTATATATCACCACATTCTTAATTGGAAGGCAAATTTAATTGGGAGAGGTGTTGCAGAATTTTATTTTTTTCCAGATATCTCAGGATATAAGGCATGCTGCAGCCAAGGGCGACTCTTTCTTGCCAGCCCATCCTTAGCCATGCTGGTTGTGCAGGAGAGTGTCTGCTCAACAACAGAGCCTCTGTACTGCCCTCCACGGTGTCCTCAGCAGCCTGTGCCATTGATAGGTACTCAGCGTATTTTGGCCAAAAGCTTGGAGCTGTTCACAACTTCAAAGAACCACAGAATCATTTAAGTTGGTAAAGACCTTTAGGATTGAGTCTATCCATTTACCCAGCCCTGGCAAGTCCACCACTAAACCATGTCCCTAAGCATCACATCAGAAAAGATTAGTAACAACAACAACAAATTATTTCATTGCACTGCTCTTCTCCATTTATCCACTGAGATCCTAATGCACTCTTTCAGAGCAGTCAGTCTGCAGCTAAGAGGAAACAATGTTTTACAAGCCACTCAGTCAGTTCAAAAGAGGATTATAATATAGCATAATCTTTACTTACTTTAAGATTTAAGTAACATGGAGAGAAATAGAGCAGCTTGGAGGTTTTGAAGAGCTTATTTGTTTAATGTAATTTTGCAACTCCATTATTTAGAAATGGTCTCTCACTGAATGAGGCAGAAAAGATGATAGCAAATAAACAAGTAGCTGAAACATCAACCTCTTGCTGCATACAGAGGTTTTGCACTCATATTTGGAATTGTAACAACATTGATACATTGATACAGGTAAGCGTCTAGAAATAATGAAAACTGCATCCCATTTCCTAAACTGAATTTGCTGAGTTTTAATTGTTTTTCATCATGTTTTAATTGTCTTTCATCATGACCAGTTTCTTTGTTAGAGATGGAAGGTGTTGTCCTGCTGGCATACCTTCTGCAGAGGGATGAGGTCCATCTTGTCACCCTTTCTCTTCAGCACATGCTGGGATCCTTAAGGAGCCTGTTTGAAAGGTAGTGTAAAGAATGAGTGATACCCAGCACTGTGCTCCCCTTTACACCTGGACTGCCCAGCCGAGTGCTCGAGGTCTCCTTGAGCACCAGCTGATGGAACAACAGCTGAGTGCTGAAAGGGATGTTGGTGCATTACACAGGGGACAAATGCAGGTGATAGGATGAAGCATTTTCTGACTCAGACAGTGCATTTAGTTCTTACATGTTCAAAAAACAGGGATCTCAAGTCCTCATTTACTGATGTGAGTTGAAAGGAATCTTTTTGCCATCTGAGTATGATCATATATTTCTGCCTTCATTCTTGATGTGTTGGTCTGATTCCTCTTGAACAATATTTTGGCTACAATCCAAGGCAAATTTAAGTAGAGAAAGTAGCATAGAAGGGTGCAAATTTATGCTTTGCCATACATGTTTGTTTTAAAGTTGGTGAAACTTCAAATTATTTTAGCACAATGAATTCCTAGCCTTTGTTTTTTATATTTTTTTCATATAAAGATTGCCTCCGGTGTCTACAGAATTTAGACACAAAAACAACTCTAATTTACAGTAAGGAAATATTTTGATTCTGCATAATTATGTAGGTATTTCTATGGCTGCACTGAAGATTGCCTTAGGTTTGTTGTGCTTCTTCCCTGATTCATCATCATCTTCTACTTTCATCTACAGGTAACTGCCAGTCAGATTTTCAGAGAAATCCAGGGTGTTCCTCTTTTCTGATTTCTCTTTTCCAATTCATTTCTAAGAACTACCTCCCCTTTTACTTCCGTTCCAGTAGAATTTATGATGATTCTGCAGCACCCTCAAATTTACCCACATCCCGTTTCCCATTTTCTGTGTCAAATATCAACCTCATCCTTTGTTATAGTCAGTACATGTTCTTGCTGCAGCGTCGGGTTTTTCCTCTTTGTTAGATTGGTATTCTCAAACTCAATCAGCCAATTTCCACAGATACTGTACCTAAGCTTCTAGCACAGCAGCATTTCCCATTCACATTGTTCACATTCCATATCTCTGCTTCTTGTACTAGATTTTTTTCATGATCTCTGTGTCTCCTTCTTTCTCTTCTTTTTCTGCATTCTGCATCAGTGAGATGTCATATCCATGTATTTAGCAGTTAAATAAGCTGATGCTGCTGCTGTTCCAGGTTTCTCCATTTTTAGTGTCACAGCAGAAAGTTCCTAAATATTGGTTTATGACAGCCTGTCTCTCAGCACTGAGTAGTGCTACAATTTGTTCCAGGAACACAGTTAGTTTCTGCAGCCATACTTTAGTGCAGCTTTCTTTAAAGTTGATGATAGACACAGCTGATAATTACTCAGCCCAGGCCTTTTTTGCAACCAGAAAGAAATCGCTTCAAGATTTGTACTTGTTGACAATTTCACTCTTTTTCCCAAGAACACATTTCAGAGGCGTCAGTAGTATAAGTGAAAGATGGTCTGTAGCAGGGAAAGTGGTTAAGAAGTCAGTTGTACCTTTTCATATCAGGCTTAGTGATGAATGCATTTCTCTCAAAAGCCCACAAACAGTCTGTATTTCTCTGCCTTCTGTTCCATTCCAGCTGTGTGTTGACAGAGAGGTTGAAAGTTCTGGAAATAAATGAGTTTTATGGTGCAATTGTGAAGCTGATGCCAGAAATGTCATGTAAATTCAGAGACAAATATTTCTTATAGGAATTTGTTTCAAGCCTAAATAAATGAACTGCAATGGTAATTCCAAACAGTAAAAGCTAAAATAGTGACTTAACAGGAACATTTGTCCAGAATAAAAAGGGAAGAATCTCCCCCTCCCCCAGACACCAAATTAGGCACTGACTAGGAGTTTGTAATTTTGTACACATCAAAAAGATATTGTTGAAGTACAACTGAGGATGGAATTTTCCCCTGGTTTTTTAAAGGTTGTCTTCCTTATCTTAGAATTTGGTAACATGTTAAAGAAATGAGGTAAAGGCTATGCTCACTTTCCCCCCAAACTGTAGCATAAAGTCAAAGGTGAAGTAATTTCCACTTCACCAAAGTGCACTCCATTACTGAAATATAAAATAGCACCTAAGTGAACCCTCCTTCATGGAGAGAAATGGTGATGGACAACGGCATTTTAGACTCTCAGAGAAATTCTTACTAAATAAAACATCTATCCTAGCCACGTTCCATATTGCCATGACAAGGTCAGGCTGCCAGTTCAGCCTGAATGCCACCACCTTGCTCTGGTTGCAGCAGGGCTTGTTGAGTATTACTGCATTAATGGACTTGCCTTCCAGGTGGAAGACAAGTGATGGAGTGGAAGAGGTGTGATCACCAAAAAAGGGAAGGATTTAACTGAGGTCTACAAGTTTTGAAAGGCCTGGAATTTCACTGTTTTTTGTAAGGCAGGAATGAGGAGACACTAAATGAGAATGTAGTAGAGCAGAGTTGGGTGAAAAGGAAGTACTTTTTCACACAATGCATAATTAAATCATGGAACTGCTTTCCACAGCATGTGGAAAAGGCCAAAGAAGAGGCCAAAAATACAAATAAATTCAAAGACGAAAGATGCAAATTCATGCTGAATAGATCCATTAAATGCAGCTAAACAAAGTGGCCCAGTTGAAACGGAAATCGCAAATCACAGTCTTACAAAATTCTAGAAAAAGGACAGCTACTGTCCTCTTTCCTGCCAGGAGAGGGTTAATTCTTTTCAGTATCCAGGAGGCAGCATGGCCAGGACCTGGAGGTTGTTCTATAGCACTCATGTCATTGCCAGAGGCAGGAGGAGAAGAGACTCTCTTCTGAGGAGAAGGGGTTTAGCTGAGCAAAGGTGCCAGAGGGAGCCAGCTGGTATTGCCTGCTGTTGGGGGATTTTGTGTCAATTGCTTCTTTCTCATACCCTCTGTCATTGGTATTGTTGCTATTGCTGTTCATTTTCTTATCTCATTGCTGTTTCCAGTAAGTTGTTCTTATCTCAGCCTGTGATATTTGCCTTTTTTGCCTCCAATTCCCTCTCCAGAGTGCTGCAGGGGGTGGGGAAGTGGGGAGTGAGCGGCACATGGTTTTAGTGAGAGCGCGAATTTGGAGAACACCGTTCTCAAACCACGACAGCTACTTACCAGGGAAAGTTTAATCTCCCAGTTCCATTTCTTATGGTCTTTACCTCAATATCTTTCCCTTGTCTTTAATAAAATTATTTACAAAGCAGAAGGATTTCTAACGTGACCTCATTGTTTGGGGGTATTTTGCTAATTGTGAACAGAACCAGAACAATTGTAAACTTCAGGGACCCCAGTCACAGCAGCCCTGAACAGCAGTCCAGAGCAGCCCTTGGCAGTGTCATGTTCTGCCCTCAGCTAAGCACTCCCTGGCTGGGGGAATGTGTCAGGAACAACTCCATTTCCTTTCCTAAAGCTTTTTCTGGCTTTAGTTTTTTTAGAGCCAGCCCAGAAGAATATGATCCTATGACTATTTACATATCTGCTTGGGTTGACGTTTTACCTACATGGCATTATTTCAAGAATTTTCCATTACTTTCTTTTAACAAAAGCCAAACTCTTAAAAAAAATCACCTTCTTCTTGTTATTTTTTGTGGTTTGTATGAAGAAGGTGGACAGAAGTAGAAAAAGGCAAAGGATCCTTTCTGTGATCCCTGCATAGCATGGAAATCAATCACAGAAATATACCATTTTCACACAGCACAACTACTCAGTGATATATTTTGGTAAAAGCTTTTACTGGAAAGGGTCTGTTTTCTTTGGACATATTTTTTCTTCATCAGAAAACTGAAAAAAACCCATTTTCTGTCACAGGTGGGGACCAGACTAGTTTTGGCTCTTCTCAAAGAGAGCTCAGAGGAGTTCTGTAATTAAACTCTCCAGATATAAAACTCATGACAAACCCCTACCTTTGTTTGAAGTATGATTATTTTAGTTAATAGAAACTCTTCAGATGCAGATATATTTAGATCTGGCGTAAGTGGTTGCAATTCCTTGGAACTCCATGAAACCCCAGCTGTTTGGGGCAGTTTTGTGCCGGTCAGTGCCCTTCACCACCACTCACCACCCTGCCTTCCCAAAATCTGCTAACTCCTTTGTCACCAGATTTACAAAGCAAAGATCAGCTAAATAATATATCTGCAATGAATTATGTACAGTCATTATTTCCAAATAAGAAATTGAGAGATTATTAGTAAGAGTGGATGATGTTTTGCAAAATATTCCTTTCAAAATCATGATTTTGGCCAATGATTTTTTACCCAATTCTTGCTCTTGGGGAAAAAAAAAAAATCTTTATTTTGGAAAAAGACTCCCACATTTCTCATAAAGATGTTTTTAAATTTTCAGTTCTGTGGGCTTTTTTTCCTAACCTCTCCCCTTAATCAGTTTGTTATCTGTAAAGGACAGGAGAGGAAAAAAGCAAAATAGGACAAAGCAAGGAATTGCTGTAATAATGGTCTCACATGCATTGTTCTGTTTCAAAGAAGGTGCAAAAAATTAGTTTTCTGCTTGTTCAAATTTGTGAAAGAAATACCAATATCTCTTCTTGAAAAAAATTAATTATTAATAAAAAACATGAAACAAACCAGGTGATAGATTAAAAAAAATATTTTCCTCAAGAAAATAATTTAAAAACTTTTGCCTGAGATATTTTGTTTGACAAGAATTGCATGTTAGTTTGCTAAGACAGCTTGTTTTTCTGTTCATAACTTAACTTGGAAATACTGCATTTTATTTAATCATTTTGGGTTTTAACAATTCTGCAGGTTTGAACAGTAATGAAAGCAGGCATAACACTTTGTGCTGCTGGAGCAGAACCAGAAATTCAAAGATGCAGAATAGAATCCAGTATCATTTTATTACACTTGTTCAACTATAAAACCTCATTGCGGCACTTTCTGATAAAATTTCTGTAATATCAAAAAAACCCTGAAGGTTGAAGTAATCCCAGTTATTCACATATTAAACTGAAGAGCGATGTTGATTGTGTTTTTATTCAGTTGTATTACTTAAATATGTACTTTTTTGTAAGGATTTGCCATATGTTATTACACCCAAACTCACAATGGGATGTTGTCTATCTCTACAAAAAAGTGATATAGACATGGGCAAACAGATGGCTGTGTAATGTATGCAAATGTGACCATAAAAACTAGATTCCTTTGTTTAGAGCCTGACTAGATCGCTGTCAGCTCAATGGTGTTTCCACCCTTTTCTGGAGTGAAGCTAAGTGGGGTCACTTTGCTATTTTCCTGATTAACAAAGGAATAGCAACACCAAAGAACACTGCTGTGTTGTACAAGGGTTCCAATTGTTTCCTCTTTTTGTTCCCCCACCCCCTATTGTATTTTATAGATTTTATTTTGCCTTGGTTTTTCTGCCACTGGCCTGGAGCCTATAAACTCCAGTGTTTTTAATTAGAGAAAATTCTCCATGTATAGACAAATATGGCAGAATTATTTTCACACTGACTTATAAACAAGTAGTTATATTAAATTCTTGGATCACTTGGCCTGTTACAATCTGGATGATTTTCTTGCATTCCTACCTAACCTGTCCTTGAATGTCTGCTAACAGCACCTACAACTCCCTTCCTGGATATTCTGTTTGACTTTGACTCAGAGCACTTCTCCTGCTTTTACCCTGCTTTTCTCAGCTGCTGTGAGCAGTGGGTTTCTCCTTGGATCCAGGTTCCCCTGCCTTCAGGGATTCAGGAGAGATCTGGTGCTATGAAGTGTTTCTCTTATTGTATACTATCATTCCTGTACTCCTTTATCCATCACACCAAGTAAATGTCACAAAAATAGCATGACTATTTTATACCTCTGATTAATACTTATACTCTGGAGCATTATTTTGGTATACCAAAAAAAATATTTTATTGACATTTTCATGTTGGGGAATACACACAATTTTGGATACCTCACCTCTAAGAAATACTTTACACAGATCTACTTCCATCCAACATGTCTGTGTTGGAGTAGTGAGAAAAACAGGCAGTCATTCTTGGCTGAAAAATGTTAACATCAGAAATATCTAAAATAAACATAATTTTGTTGCCACCAATTCTTTGTAAAAACACTCTTCACTAAGAAGGAAAGTCTATTGCATCAGACATTTTAAATGGGAAATGAGCATGTCTTGTAGAAAACAATGTAAAGTGGAAAATAAACAGGTTTTCACCATTTCTCAATTAATATATTTCAAAATGAACCACACAGTTCACTTTTTTTTTCACCATACCAGTTATCCTGCTAGAGGATTTCTGCTATATGTTGACATTTGTTTATTAAGGTCCCCTAAAGAAATGCTTAATATTATCAACATTTAATACTTAGTGGTTGTCTTCTGCATGGACAGTGCTCTTTTTGCTCGAAGTTACAAGTTTTCATTTAATCTGTCTTTGTACAAGTTAAAAAGATTCTTCATCAACATTCTATTTTTCCTATTAAGACTGTGCTTCATGGTAACAATCAGTTTCCATGTGTAAAATGTACGCATTACACCCTTATCAAATGCTGCCTATGTTTTCTCTCTAACATGGAAACACTGGCTCTCTGGCATCCCATTTCTACTATTAGAAGGATAAAATCATAAAATACAATAATTTAGGTTGGCGAGCTCCTTTAATTCTATATCAATGTTCACAGTAAAGAAAAAATGACAGATCATATTTGAAATCATATGCTATGATTGCTTCTTCCCGAAACTAGATGGAGTATGTCCAAGCTGTGCTGTGCTCAGGTGGGAAGTGGATATGTTGAAATGTTGAATAATTTTTTTGGCAGGTTTTATGCTTTTTTCTCCAAATATTTACTATAGAAACTTTTTAGAACTGAAAAAGCAGCACTGGCCAATTTATTAAAAAAAAAAAAAAGAAGTGTTCCTCTGACAGCAGGGCAAAACTAGAATTAAAAAGCATTAAGGATGGGCATCTGTGGGAGTAGTCCTTGTAAGGCTAGACTGGGAAGAGTCCTTTTTTAAAGTTCTTGGAAACTATTTTGTAGAAAAAGCCTTCTAAAAAGATTGGGGAGATTGGGGTGGAGGACTTTAGATCACCTTTCAGCCCATCACATATTTTAGCTATCCATACCTTCATTATAAGGAGCAGACGGATTATTTGTTCTTTTACCAAAAAGAAACTGTGGCAGATAATGGGGTAACCTGTATGGGTATGCATAACATCCAGCTTACACACTATTCATATTAAAACTGTATGCAAGTTTTTTCTGTTGAGGAACAATGTTGCAGAATGGATTAGTTTGCAAGTACCATGTGAACAAAATCTTGAAATTTTTATGTACTGAATATTCAGGTTCTCAGGTATCAACATTGTTTGTAATTAATAAATAAGATTTTCTTTATATTTGGTTGACAGTTTTCAATGCCTCCTTCTATACAAAGCAAAGAGAGTTAGGGACCATGGGGAAGGTATAATTATAGGACCACAAGTCAAGATTAGAACTGCTATTTTAAAGAGAAGGTGTGCCAGATAAGGCACGCTGTGGTAATTAAGTCCACAGCCGCATGCTATGCAATATCCTGATGATTCTTTTGCAAAGCATCACTCTGGCATCTTGGCCAGCCAGATAAGGAAATCTCTGGTTCTCCTAGATGAGTGATCTCTAGCAAGAAGGAATCTGGAGGCTCTGCTAGAGGTAGAACACAAGTATCAGATGTACAGGGCCTATTACTTTATCTGGTGTAGCTTGTTTAAAGATAACACCTGCTTTTTTACCTTCACTGTGATAAAGTAAATTAGTCGTTTATCTCATAGCTTTGACTAATAATCAGTGTGGTCATGATCTGAAGCTGTTACACCACAGTACAATTTGTTCTGACAAGTTATAAACAAGGCAGAGAAATATACAGCCTAGACATACTTTGAAGTGGTGTCATGAGTCTCATACTGCAGTGTAAAACCCAATTTGGAGAATGCTGATGACACTATCACAGCTGAGGAGATCAGTTAATTTTAGAAGATGATAACAAGTACCTCACCGAGGTGCATTTCGGAGGACAGGGGTGAATAGTTTGTGACTTACTATAATCATGCCTTCTTGGTGTCTACACTGCCTGCTCTCAAGGAAAAAATTCTTTCTGATTAAGTCAAGTTTCAGGAGACCAAGAGCAAACTAAAACACAAGCCAAAAATGTTTTCAGAAATCCAGGTGTGATTTCAATGAGTTGCCACACATTTTTTTTCTCCCAGAGTTCCATTTTGACTTTGGATCCTCAATTCCATTTTTGCTTCCATTTAGACTGGAAAAAAAAAAGGTAGAAGACCTGATGTCTTCTTCTTCTACCTGTTTTTAGTTTTTTCTTTTTTTTTAATATCTATAAGTAAAAGACAGATATGTGCTAGCAGACATAATCCCATAGGCAGATGATTCTATGATTCTATGAAGCACTGGTCCTAGCTAAGTCTTGTTTTTTTGTGAAGCCTCAATGGTGACCAAATGCAGCTGTTTTTTTTTTTTCTCCACCTCCTTCTTGGAGCTCCACAGCTTTAACTTGACTTTACTTACTTGTGCTCATTCCTTTTATTAATAAATCAGGTTAACTGTTTTGGTAAGAATGAACAAACACCACTACTATGGAAAGTAAATTGTTAACTAGAATTGCAGAAAAATTGCATAGCAGAAGATTGCAAAGTCTTTTTTGTGTATCTCAACAACATAAGTGCCTCATGTTTATTGGCATATCTCCCAACTTCCAAGATGTTGTTAGTGGCAAACAAAAGTACAGTACAGTTTTACTTTGTGGAGCATCTGCCATGCAAACATACTGTCACAGGCTTTACACAGTAACACATATGCAGTGTTGGAAATGCAAGTAAAACAATGTTTTAGCAGTAACATTTTAGTTTTGGTGAAGAGAGCTTTTTACAGCATATTTCCATAGAACAACAGCTTTATTTGACAGGGTCATCTGATGAATACTTCAGAATATCAGTTTTCACCTTTACTCCTAGGTGGGTTTTACAAAATTTCTTTCCATAGGGATTGTGTTGCTGATATTAGCTGAATGTCTGTGTACTGTGTAACCTCTCCTTGCTGTTATTAGTAAACAAACGTTCAGGGATTTTATATTCTTGTGACCCCTAATTTATTTCTTTCTAAATTATGTATCTCTCTGCCTGGCCAGACTCTTAAACCATTTCCATAAATGCAGCTCCTTGAAAGTTGCTAAGGAACTGTTCAAATGACTGTGTTGCCCACAGCTGTAATGACTACTTTTGCCTTCCTTTTATGCTATACAATTGTTTTGCATCTGAATCTTCCCAAAGCATGGATTTCTAGCAGAAAAATATCTGAAAGCATTACAATATTCTAGTAAAAAGATCTGATTCTCTTCAAATGGTTTTTTTTTTGAGGCTTACAAAATCAAGCCAATTATAAACTGGCTGAGCCAACTGAGACAGCATTTTCAGATAGCAAAAAGGATAAGTAACAACAAAAATGTCTCTTGAGCATCATCTTTTTCACAGACTCTGTCCAAAGCACATAGTGCAACTCCTTTTCTTTGTTACTTGACCCTGCCTCTGTTGAGATACAGAAAAACTGTTTATATAAGCAGGGCACTGACATTGCAACACCACCACTGCTATATCGCGGCCAGTTCTGTATGATGCTGTGCTGAGGGCACTGATTTGGTCTGTGACAGACTGACATCTCCTACCTTCCCAGCCACCAGACCACCTGCAGTCTGGGGTATGGATATGCTCCATATGACCTCTTGAATGTGTTCTTCTTTGCCTGGTGCCTTTAAAGATTGAGTGGACCAGGGCCAGGAGTGAGAGTAAGCACAAATCTCAGTCTTTGATTTGGGCAATGGTGTTAGGAGGCAAAGAGATCTGTAGTCTTTGCTTTCTGGGTTGCTTATATTTATCGACCAATATCTATTTAATGCAAAATACAGAGCAGAGTCAGGGATCTGAATTGCAGCCTTTCCTTTGGACAGTACCCTTAGTGACAATACCCTCAGTGACAAATGCTGCAAATTTTTTCTTTTCCCATTGCAAACCAGTCCTTGACTTGTTACTTCAAAATCAGTGCACTCCAGTAGCTTAACAGTGTTTAATTTCCTGAGCTGGCCATTAGCTGCAGTAAAAGAGAGGGCACTCACTATGTTCATGCATTTTGTGGCACATTAGGCAGCCACATTGCTTTTGGAACAGATATTTATGCATATTATTAAATTATTTTTATTATGTTAGTGCCTTAAGCACAGACCTTTAGGGCATGTGGGCCCTGAGGCACATTCCAGTTCTCAAATGAGATATTCCCACATGAGACAGGCAGGGATTTTCTGGAGATGATTCCATATAGTCCAGTAAGACCAGCTGTTAAAATCACAGTAATGAACAAAGCTCTGAAAAGTAATTTTCATCATAGTTTGTATTTTTTCACCACTGTTTTGTATTTTTTCACCACTCAGGAGCACCTCTGCTCAAAGCTGGCCCAGAAGATAACTCCCCTTTTGCCTTTCCTTCCTTGTTCAGACCTAGAAATTTTTTCTTCTTTGAGGATGATCCAAGTTCATATCAGGTTGATGTGCAATTGTCAGCACACCATTGAAGACAGGCAGTAAACAGTTTAGTGATGATAAATATACCCAGAAGTGCATCTTTAAGGAGAGGGGAAAAGTTGCTGTCAAAAACTTATGGAGCAGGGATTTTGATGATGACATATTCAAATATCTGGATTTCAGGTGTCCTACCTTAGCACCTTCTTTACATCTGCGGTCTGCTGCAATATCGTTATACTGTAAATTAGAGGACATAAGTTTCTAGAGCAATTTATGTTAGTTTATATCCATGTTCATAAAGGATAAATATGAGAATCAGGTAGAGGAGATAGAATAAAAGTATTTAGGAATGGATGGAGGATGACAGTATTGGGAGAAAGTATAGCAGTCTATAGAAAAGGGAAACTAAAGGGAAATAATTCAGAGAGAGCTGGAAAATGACTGCAAAGCTGTTGAACAGCAGGAGAAGAAATGCAGCCTATACGAGATTGAATGTAAAACGCTATACCAAATAGCAGCAATATTTTAAAAAAATCCAACCAAACCATTACATTCCTAGATAAAATATTATAAAAATGAAGGACCTGATTTGCCTCTTCTGCATATTAAATTTAATGGAACTTTAAAATCAAAGGCAAATAGTATATTGGATCTAGGGAAGAAAATAATAACAGAGGAGAAATACTAAAAATGAAAATGTTTGGGGAGAAAAGTCTGGACACTTTCAAAGTAAAATATCTATTTGCCCCAGATTTTTTCTAAGGCCTGTTATGGAAAAATTAAGAAACACTCAAAAGACTTTTTAGCAATGTGTTGTCAATCTGCACATTCACAATACATTAATTTATCTCACTCTCTCACCAATCTGTACTATTTTCTGGAAGTATTATAGTCCAAAGAAGGAGGGACAAAGACTGGTGCATGGCATTATCTGCGAAGTAAGAGCATCTTTCTCTATGGATAGAGACACTTTATTTGTGTTTGTGAGCAACTATTACAAGAATATGCTTATAGAGAATATTCCTTAAAGGAATGTTTAAAGACCCTTAAAGACCCTTAAAGGTTGCTTGCTGTGGGCAAGCAATCTTTCTTAGCTATTGTATTCTCAGTAACAGTCAGACATTGCCTAGATGCCAGATTGCCAGATTATTTCTGATCACTGAACATACAACTTCCTTTGGTTGCATACCAAGATTTCTATTTTAGAGAATTTAGTGAAGAAATCAACAAGAAAACATCTATTTAAACATTGCTCTATTTCTGAAATTATGTTTTGTTACCCAAGTTTAAAAATTTTATTACTTTTCTAAAGGCTCTCTACAGCAATTCTTTCCATATGCCAGATGTATTCTTCATAGTTCTTTTCTTATTCTTAGCAGAAAACTCAGTTTTGGAAAGAAAAATGTATATCTTATGTGTATTTTAATTTTTAAGATTTTATGTTTCCTAGGAACAAGATATTCTTTCATGATTTCAAACTTTCCACAAAGTCTTTATTTTGTCTTTATTTATATTCTTTGTGCCTTCCTTTCACAGCATGTTTATTTTATCACATCAATATCTCCATCTTCATTAATGGACAGATCATTCCAACTGTAAATACAAAATAGCAACAGACATCTGTACAGATTTCAGTAACTGAATTAAAACAAAAGCTTTTCTGAATATTGCACCATCTTAACTTTAGAAACTGTGATGCCCATAACTAGCAAAACCAATGTTAATTCTAGCATCACTGATGTTTTTTCAGGGTAGAAGGACTATGTAAATGTTAAGTGTAATGGTTAACACTATAAGAATAGATATGGAGGAAGCAAGCTGGGTAAATGAAATGTTTTCCAGAGTATGGATCAAATTTTACAGACACTATTCAGAGAAAATCAAACTAAATTTATGTTTCTGCAATTCTGTTACCTCTGCGGTGTTAAATCCAGTATAAATTTTGCCTCTCTTTCGTGCCATATTAGCTGCCATCAACAGCTGGCATTGTCAAATCAAACTAAATTCATGTTTCTGCAATTCTGTTACCTCTGCAGTGTTAAATCCAGGTAAATTTAGCCTCTCTTTTGTGCCATATTAGCTGCCATCAACAGCTGGCATTGTCCTAAACTCTCAGAGGAGTAACAAATCCTTCCAAGCACATGGCCATAAAGGGAGGCCTCTCCCTCTTGTTCCTTGCTGTAACCTGAGTATAATTCTACAATGATTTCCAGTTTGAAACTTGTCTATGAGGTACCACTCTCCCACCAGATAAAATCACTGGGGCTTTCATGAGTCCCTAACTAAAGGGATTTACAGCACAGTAGATTTAAATGCCAGGAATTGTCCATCTCCTGGAGAGTAACCTGGCTGTGCTTACTGGTTTGTAAAGCAAGGAGTTGGTTGTACATCAAGGCATCTGTAACAAGAAATAACAGAGAAGGCTGGCTAGTGTGAGTAGTAATGGAACCAGGGGGGCAGCTCACACCTTCTGCACTGCATACTTTCAAATTGCCTTTGGACCAGTCTTTGCTCCTGTGCTGAGAGCATTTTGCAAGTGCACGGATGCCAGCAACAGGCGAGCTTATTCTGACAGTAATTGAGCCAAATGGCCTGAACAGGAGATACGTGGAGATTACAGCTACGTGTCTGCCTACTTAGACTCTCAGGATTCAAAAACCACAGGCCAGCTTTCTGCAATTTCAGCCCTTTTAATGCATTTGAGCCAATATAGGCAAGGTAAAATGGAACTTTAAATTGTAGGATATTTTTGTTTTCTGGAGGGAATGGTTAAGGCAAGTGAATTTTTGTCTCCCGGCTCTCATGGTTACCCAGGGAGGAGCAAGGTTTGCCTCTGTTTAATAGGCAGAGATTTTTCTTGCTGGTCTCTTTGAAAGCTGTCAGACAGAAGTGTGCAGTCAGTGGACTATGATGGCCCTCTAAGACTTCCTCCCAGCTGTGTGCAACAGTAGCAATATTGTGTCCTGCTTGAACAGCCACCATTCACACTGGATGGGCCTGGCTTTCCCTGATTGCTGGGAGCCTGCAGTGAATTCCCCCGCACACGTGCATAAATATCACTCTAGTTGTCACTGGCAAGGACTGTTACAATTCAGTAACAATATTTCCCTTAACAATGCTGTTTTCACATATATTTCCTAAGCAGTTTCCTTAGGAGCTAAAACTGTCCAAGGTCAAGTAACTACGTGGAAAATCCATGCCACTCTGTGTACGAGGGCAGCAGCCATGCCAGGATGTAACATGAAGCAGAAAACAGCAGCCACTTGTAAGCCATCTGTAAACAGTAGTCTTACACAGGGGCCCTTAATACGCTTTACACCAAGGAAATAATTAATTAATTGCCAGGCTGTGCTGCCCAAATGTGTGCAGCCACAGTGCAAAAGCTCCCAGAGGAGTGAACAGAAGCACAGGAACCCAGAGCTCTATCGCCTCTTCCATCTCCACCTCAGTGCCTGGCTCGCTTCCCGGCTTTTCATGTGCCATACGCTGCTCTGCAAACATTACTTTGCAAACATTATGTAGGTGGGCCTCACAACATCTCTGTGAAGTAATTAAACAGAGAAACCTCACACTGCAAACAGGGAAAGGGAGGCTCTGAGCTTGGCTTTCGTGCCAGGCTTACTGGGATAAAAGGTTTCGCAGTAATACAGACAGTTTCAGGGTATTGCTATATTTTAGCAATTGTGAGGACTGTGCTAATCTATGGGCTTTGATTTGATTCACAGCAATTTCATCCTCCTGGGGTGGGCTTGGTCTCACTCCATTTGTCACTGTGGGCTGCTTTGGAGACTACACAAAACTTAATATGATTGATGTCAACTGCTTTGTGCCAGTAGGCTGTAAAGAACTGTCCCTGGTATCATAATTTGCTAAGATAGACAACACCTTAATGTCCAAACTGTGAAGTTCAGAAAACAATGATGTTTTACTAAATCTGTGCAGATAAATATTTTCCAGACAATACTTTGTCTTTAATGGAAGCACTGATCAGATCAAAAAAACACTGATGTGAAAGGACTATATAGCAAAGTATTAATTTGTGATTATATTTAAAAGTACTTTCCACAAAAACGTGAATTTCAATTCTGTATTCAGGTCCTTATTCTAAATTCTGTCCAAAGACTGGTCTGATCTGCTGGTCTCCACCTCTTGTGTAATCTGGAGCTGTTGCTGCCAGTTGCTTGGTTTGCTCTTCAGAAGGATAGATAAACATTCTGAACTGAAGAGCTGAGACTGTACCATGTTCATGTTTTCACATATAAATTCACATTTGTTCATGTACATACTGTATTCTGGGAAAAACACTTTTCTTTTGAATAAGGTGTAAATAGGTTTAAAATATGTTAACCTCTTCTAGTTCAGAAGAAGGTCAAGATATCTGGTAATTTTAGTGTTCTGGAAGCAAAGATCACTTGATTGGCTGGCCAACGACATGTGTTTCTTGGAAGGCTTGATGATGCTCTGTCCTTGGGAGTAAAGCTGCTTTACTGTGATGATGCATGGGATAAAGATTGTTTCTGGCAGACTTTGAAAGTATCAGTGTTTTGGTATAAAGGCTATTGGTGTTCTTTGTTAGTAATCTCTGCAGGAGGTGAGGTAAGATAGTTCCTCTTTACTGAGTGACAGATATCAGGTCTCCCAGAGGTAAGATATGAGTTGCCAGGATTTGAAACAATGGTTAGACAAAATTTTCAAACGTCGTTAGCAAAAGCCGTGGAGATACACTTTTGTGTCTACTGTGCTGTACTTGGCCTAGCTATGAAGGACTGAGCACTTTTTAAAAGAAGGCTTGAATTTTCACTGTGCCTTGTGGTTTTGGCAAAGATTGTTGGAGAACCCTCTAACAGCATACTTTCCCCATTATCTCTTCTCAAGCAGTCCTTGCACGCTCCCAATTTTCCCTTTTAAAACATCATATTAATCCTTTATGTAGCCAGCTGGTGGGTGGAGATATTCATGTCCTGGACACTTGTGGTGAAGGCCAACAGAGGAGACAAGGTTGCACTATCTTGTGTTTATTTTGTGAAAATGTTCAGGAACAAAATTATAAAATATTTATTTTATGTATTGTTTCAAGTATTATGTAAAACCAATAAAAGTAAGTTGAAAGAAAACAACAGCATTTTTGATTTTAAATATCAAAGGACAGGAAACTCACCATCCTTGATTTTCCATTGGGATTATAGCAATTTACTGTTTTGAAATTCCCTGCTTTACTGTGATATAATGTGTAAAGGATAAGCAAGATCAGGATGACATTGAATTTCATCTTTGTTTAGTTTCAGTCTGACCACTCATAGCTATCACAACATTGTAAGGTGACATCTGTAAGCTTCCAAAGATATCACAACCTAAACACTTTTTGATACTGGATTAACATCCTTTCCATGGGAATGACACATTTTTAATCTTATTCCAGACTTCTGTGTTATTACAATAGGCTTTTTTAATCCCCTCTACACAGTCACCAGATAAAAATAAATATGTAATCAAACAATGTCAAATCTCCATGTTGAGAAGGGAGGTGAACTTGCGACAGAGTTTTCTCTCATAAACCAGTATAACAGTAGGAAAACCACCATACTTCAAAATACTAACCACACTGGCCCATGTAATATTTGGAGATGTTGCTGCTAGTGAGCACCAGCAAAAGAGTTCAGTAGCAGCCAAGCAGAGACAGTCTGAACAGAGGTGAACAGTCAGCCTTGAATGAGGGGCTAGGTTATCACAGTAATGTCCAGAAAGCCACAGATGTGTTATGGCTTTGATTTTTGGTGTACATTCAGTGATGAACAGTACCTGTTATTTAACTCATATGTGGTTAAAACAATAGAAGACATTAGTTTTGTTTAATGATGGTGGCTTAAGAGTTAGGTGTAGAGAGGAAAGCATCAGAAAAGCAGGGTTGAATCTTGTTTGGGATCTGAGTTGATGGCTGCTGTCTCTTTTGGCAGCTGTCTCTTCTGTCTGCACAATGGGAGATGCTGAGTGTTGTCCATGTCAGTCCCTGTCTGTGAAAACTGGAATTTCTAAGCAGCACTAGCCCAGGTGTCAGTAGATCTTCTAGTTTGGCTGAAGCATGATTTCCAATGGCCAAAAAGGGCTGTCTGTCATCTGTAGATCAATTAGTCAATGGCTGAAAACTGAGCTACTCAAGTAGCAAACTCTCTGTGTTAGAGAAATCTAACATTTCTGGCAAACAACCTTTATTTTTCCACTTACAGAATCTAATATTGCAATGGATGTTTCCCAATGCACTGAGGAAGGAGGCCCCAGACAGTTGTGAAATATCACACTAAACACAAGAAAAACATTGAAAAACCCACACAATAACTTTCTTATTCTCCTCTTGGATTACTGTACATCCAGATGGGAAGATTAGTTTGACTTACAGGTTTTTTCAAATTTAGGAGTTTTTGCTTGGTGATTGTTTTCAAAATTAGAATCTCCTTGGTTTCAGTTTTATGTCTTGTTACAAAATCTGATTTTTCTGGAAACAGAAATTTCATCAGGATAAACCCTTCTGTGTTTCCCCTTGAAGGGAAGTCCTCATGCACATTTTTTGGACAAATCAAATTAGTTTCATGCAAAATTAATGTGTCAATAAGAAAAACAGCATAGACCATCTGATCTGCAGTGCTGGCAGTGCTCACCCTCTCCCCACAGTTCCTTTTGCTGTTGATGTGTGATGCTGGCTGATACATCCAGTGGCTTTCAGATGGGGAGGGAGGAGTGTGGGGGTCGGTGTGTGTGGTCATCTTTAGATAAACAACCAGCCAGAGTCTTTACTTCCTCAGTAGATCAGAGTCAAGCAGAGCCTCTTGTGCTGACCAAAATGTTACCTGTATGCGCTGGATTTACTTGCTACAGGTTCATAAGGAAGGAAATGATCAACAAGCACAGGACTGTTTTAATAACTGTGCTCTTAAGTCATCCAGGTGCCTTTCAAGAATGAAATCTTCAGAGTTTCTGATCTAATGTGACATTTGTTTTCAAAATATCTCCCCTCAAATCTGATTTCTCTGGCCTAAGTTGCTCAGTTGCCTTTATGAGGTGAGAGTGCTCATCAGTTGGCACTATGATTTCCTGTATTTAGTCATCCATTACTCAACAAGATAAATGTAGTCATACTGTTCATGTAAGAAATAGCACACGGAATCACAGGCAACTGGAATGTTACTCCCTGCTCTTGAGTGGGCTGGTGACCTTTAGCAAGTTTGTGTAAGCAGTCCTTTCCTCCTTTTCCCATCCATACAGTACCAAACTGTAAAGTCTTGCCTGCCTCAAGCGTAATGTTTAATAATATTGTAAATAAAAACAGAACAAAAAATTGAAATAACAAGAAAAAAATTATAAAAATCACAAGAGACACCAAATGTTTTTCACTTGCAAAGACCTGTTAAAAACTCATTGCATTGTTTGTGTCAGGCTCATGACAACTGCTGCAGTCACTTTAGTCAGTAGGTCAGCATTTCATTGCCACCATTCAAACAGGACAAATGTCTCAGCATCTATAATACAGATTTGCCTGAGCAACATGAGTTTACATCCAAATGCAAATTTCATATGTTTCCATATAAATAGGGAGTACTTCAGAACCTCTTTTAAATGGAACCCAGCACATTTCCACTCAAAAACTTTTTTGAACTGGACATAACTTTTAACTGAGTTATAAATTAAGATTATGTAGCATAAAATGAACAGCACCTTTAGATTTTAAAATAAAGTCAGCAGAGATAATTAGATACAACTTTATTATTTATGTATTATGCAAAATCTGTTTTGAAAGAATTTTTGAAAATGTTAGGAAAGTAAGTTTAAACAAAGTTTCTAAAAGCTGCAAAGAAAAGCCATTGCTCTTCCTTGTAAAAATTATGTGGATTTACCACTTGTAATATGTGCAATTTTATCAGTCATGTGGCTCAGGTGTATTGCAATATATGGGACACAATGACTCATTTGTAAAGAATGATAAAGGCCTGCCATATGTAAATACTAAAGATACCATAATAATGTATAAATATTTTCAAAAGAGAATTCTTAAAAATAAGTGCTTTCAGATTCTGGCAAGCAAAGTGCTTCTGCTTCTTGTTCTCAATCACTGCACTGCACAACTTCTAAATGTACCACTGCTTCCCACAAAGTACAATTTACTCAGCAATCCTTACCTCCTTGAAATTATAACTATTTTTATGCTTCATTATAAGAATAGTATTTTATATACAAAGATCTATAACAACATAAAATAGGAAAATGGGAAACATTATTTTCCCTACTGCTTTATCATGTTTTAAAGCTGAGAGGTAATAACAGGATTTACCCCTAGCTTCAGAAAAGGTTTTCTCTTTACTGTGAAGAAAATGGCATATTTTCTTTCAGCTGTTAGTGAGCCTCACAGCTGTATTCTGCTATTCACCTCATACTCTTCCCAACTGGTTAATTAGTCCTAATAATGGTGGCCATAGCAGTATTAAAAACATCTTTTTAATTCCTTCACAAAAACACAATCAATTTAGAGTTATGAAACAGTCCATGCTGTCCTCCCTCTATGACCAAACATTCTGGATATCCCACATCCCAGTGAGACCATTAGCAACTCCCTTAGCTCTGCTTCCCTGACAGCCACCTCACTGTCGTGTGGCAACTGGGAAAACATTTTTCCAGCTGTGCAGATCCAACTCTAACACTCAGGATTAATGCTGATTTTAGGGTCCAAATGTGAAGCCAGTGTTTACACTAAGAGTCTGCTAAATCCTTCTAACTGCATTTGATGATGAGTTAGGCGTCCAGGCTTTTCTCTATAATCAGGTGGGTTAAATAAATCTCTAGAAATGTCTCTCTCTCTTCCTTTACAAATATCTAGGAAAAAATAAAGAGCTCAATTCCCTCAAGTGAGATTCAGAAAAGCCCTCCATAGTTTTTAAATATTATGTACAAGTTAATTCTTGGGAGTTTAATAAAACAGACTTCTTCCAAAATAGAGACTTTATTTAAAGAAATAACTTAGTAAGACATTCAGTATCTTAGGAAGTGTTTGAAAATATACAGAGAGAATGATTTTTCCTGAAGCCTATCATATAAAAATAGGGAATTAAAGGATATAATTCAAAACCAATTGGTTTTGAATCCCATCTTTAACATAAATACAAAATAGCGGTCACACTTAAACAGCACAAGACAAAAACAAATAGATCCGAGAAAAAAATATTCTGAGAGAAAAAATATAGATAATGAATGCGGTTTTCCCTTTGGGGGACCAGTTAAAAAATAAACTATGTATGGCAGGTATTAGTCACATTGCTTGATATGCCCACTGCAAGAAACTCAGCTGTGTGGTGATGATTGGTAACAGACACTGAAGAGAGATGATGCCACTTGTATTAGTCAGAATCAAATTGAGTAATACTAAAAGTGAAACGCGTTGTCTGGTTTTGTACAGAGAGGTAGGGGATATATGACAGAAATTCCACCAGTGAAATGTTCATCATGTTGACTTTGGCAGGTAAGAGTGGAAGGTGTGAGCAAAGCCAGGACAAAAGGCAATCTAAGATTATTCCCATGACAACAGAGGTTAACAGGTTAATATTTCTTAATTTTGCAGATGAAGTACAGTTCTCAGTTTTCCCCCTGAAAAGCAGTATCCAGTTGGATAGGGAGTAACAGCAGACATGTCTTTGCCTTTTCTGCAAAATTCTTGAGGTTTACTAGTTACAGCAGGAAGACATCTCTTCAAGAGAATAAGTCCAGATGAAAGGAGGAAACTACATTCAGCTGAGTCCTTCTCTAACCTTCGTTTAGATCCCATAAATAGTAGGTGTTGTCGCCTCTTAGCAAAGCCTGAAAGAATAGTAACTACTTCCTTTTTCCTATTTCTGTTACAAAGAAAGCTGGTTTAGTACAGAGGCATTCTATGAAATTAATTTGTGCCCTGCTTTTTAATAAATATTTCCTTTCTTATATAATGTACTTTATGTTGTAGTTAAAATGTGAGGTACATTTTTATACTTTTCTACTTCTTTTTTCTACTGCAAGATGCAGTTGTTCATAATCAAGTCTAAAATATTTTAATGTTTTTTATTGATGAAAACTTAGTAAGAAAACAAAGACTGGCAGGTAAAATACTTGCAGTGGAGTGACTTTAGAGGTCTCATACTTTCCAATATGATCAGGATATTGTTTGGATTACACATGGAAGTGAACTCTATGTTAAAATTTCAGACTTGTTTGAATACCTGCTCTCAAAACAGGATTATGACTGAAATTGCAGATAGCTATGAAGCTATGATGGCTTTATTTTCTCTAGACTAGAGATTGATGGCTCTAAAAGACCTTGAGAGCATACTAAGGAACATTTTGTTCCCATTGAGTGTTTTTGCTGGTTTTTATTCCAGTTGTTTCTGCAGTCTAAAATAAGCCTCTTTAGAATGAAAAGCTACAATTTTTGTAAAGAGACTCAACAGGCAAATCATTTGGGAAGGCCTTGGGACTGCCAGAGAAGAAGGAAGATACCTGGGCAATTAATTCCTTGTGTAAACTCCTGGGCATTTCATTCTTTGTGTGAACTCCTATGATGAGTTTTACCACAGTAAAAGAAACATTTGCAGGTACTTTGTCCTTTTCTTTTACCTTCTCAAAGGTAAGCCTGGATGTAGTCTTGGCTAAGAGATTATAATCAGAATCTGTACAGAAGTGAAAGAGCAGTTTCAGAAAGTGCAATACTTGCCAGCAATACACCTATTTAGAACTGATGGTTCCACACATAAAACAGAACAAAACAAAACAAAACAAAACACTCTGTTTCTGGGTATTATTTTCAGGGAGAAAATTAGTCTTTTTAGAATTACTCCAAAAGACTGCAACCTTGGAAACAGTAGCTAGTGTGTCAAAATAATGTGGATTTTTTGTGCCTGAAATATGTTCATAGGGATTACTGCAGTAGCATCTAAGCATTTCCTGATAATATAATGGCATTTGTGTGGCTCCAGATGTTATTAATCCCACTTTGAAAAGTTGACAAAGAGACAATACCAATGACACTTTTTTTTAATGCAGAGGATGTTCTTCCACGATGTCTAATATGACAGTTTTTGAAATGCAAATTTTTCCTGTCAAAACAACACTTGCTTTTTTTTATCTCCATAAGTTCTGCACATAGAAACATGATGTATGCTGTGTGTACTTGAATTTATAAAAGCCGTGTTTTCAGTGTTAAGGTCACTCAATTTTTTGGTTTGACTTCCTCTTCTACTCTGCAGTAATGTAAGAGTATCACAGATCCACAGAATGGCTCAGGTTGGAAGGGACCACAGTGGGTCATCTGGTGCAAGCTCCCTGCTCAAGTATGTCTTAGAGCACATGGCACAGGATTGAATCCAGAGAGTTCTTGAATCTCCCAGTGAGGGAGATACTTAATAAGTATTACACATGAGTGCAATAAGTATTTCTAATCAATAACTATGACTGTAGAAGCATGTGTTAACAAGCTAAATAGATGCCCATTTTTACAGTGTGTTTGGTAATATGCTGGACATGTGCCCACAACATTTTGTTATTGGGCCAATTTCACAGAACTATTGAAGATAGCACTTATATATTAATATTGCTTATATTGGCAAAAGAGCTTAAAAATAAGTACAGTGCAGGAGAGCTCAAAATGTTTGAAAAGTATAACCAGGAGCAAATTTGGGAGTAAAACTGTAAGTGGTAGGCAATAAACCCAGGAGATACCGTGTGACATGAGCTATTCATGTGGTGACACATTGAAATCATCCAAACAGCTAATCAAAAGCAGGCCTGTGTCCATCTTTTGGTGATGTCCTCTTCACACAGAAGTTGGGCCCGGGTCTCCTTAGGGCATCATGGGGTCTCAAAGTGTCACAGAAAGGACTTTGTTCATACAAAGTTTTATTTGCCCAGTTCCTTATGGACAAAGTTATTTTAGGGAAAAAGCAAGAGAGACAGAGAAAGTGAGAAATGAGAAAGGGGAGAGAGGGGAGAGCTCCCTTTTAACAAGATGGCAAATTCTGCAGTCCTTGAGCAGCTGTCCTTGGGACCTTACTACCTTCAGACCCAGGCACTGTGTGGTGCACAAGCAAGGAACTAGAGAAAAGCAGTTTCCTGCCTTCTGCCTTTAAGTGCTCTATTTTCGCTTCTGCTGAAGTTGTCAACTTGACAAGACCTTCCACATGTGTTTTCAGGTTTCAGGTGCTTGATGACTTCTGACTCTCTCCTATGTGGTTTGTTTGGTCCAGTGCCAGTTCTTTACCTAAGTATGCCAGAAAGTGAGTGAAAGTGGTGGACTCGTGAACCCATTATTTATTTGTTGGTATGTTTTTGGCATGGGTTGTTCTCACCAACAATTCCTTAAAAATTAAGCCCTAAAAGGATGAAACAGGACTGCCCCAGTACATTCCAATGTTTTGGGCACCAGGAGTGCCCAGCTCTTGAGAAGCAGGTGGCCACTGGTGCTCAGTCTTCCTGTCCTTCCTGAGACTGTGCTTTTGTTTGCAATCCATATGGTATGCAGCGGGCACACACAAACAAGCAGGTGCCAAAATTCATCCCACATTTCTCTGAACAGCCTGAGGAGACTTTTCAGGAGGTTAAATCTCCCACAGACCTTTGATTTGCTTATTGGAGAGAGTGGTGTGTCAGCTGGTGCTTCCAAGGCTTTGATCCAGTGGCAATTATGTGACAAAAACTTTTGGTTGATGTTGAGACCTAAATTTTCACAAATTAATCCCATATTTTCTTCCCATTACATATTTCAATAGAAAGTGAAAGTTAAAATGGCTGTGACCATGGAAAGCAACTAGGAGAGCAGCCCAGCTCTACAATTCAGAGGAGGAAAGATAATTATGTGGTCCAGGAAATGCTTTAAATACAAAGAACTTTGATGTTTCACATCAGAGCAACAATAAATAGAGAGAACATATTTGCCTTTTCCCTAATATTGATATTTTCCTCCCATCTTCCCTCCTACTTAGAACTGTTTCTGTGGTGGGAGGATCCATTAGGTAATCTACAGATGTTTTGCATTCTTAAATGTAAACTAGAAAATGAATTTTAATACAGATTCATCCCATGTGGGTAAAAAACTAGTCTGCTCTTTAATGTTTCTTGGATGACGGCACCCCTTCAGAACATGCCTGAAAGTTGTGCCTCACCCGTTAATGCACACTCGACTGTAACTTACTGCTTCATAAAACCCAACATTTTTATTGCTTACTAATTCTGGATTTGGCTCCCAGTGTCCCTGTTATAAACACTTAAAAGTAGGGATGCCATATTGAAACACTGGCAGATTCTCATGGGGGTCAGGGCTGCTGGCGCCTCCCTAATGAAGTCACACACTATTAAATTTTTTTTTCCTTGACTCAAGAAGAAAACAAAGCAGTTAAACTGCTATATCCATTTTCCAGCAACATTAATCCATTTCAAACCACTCTTAACCATATTAAATCACAGGTTTGTGATAAAATGAACTGCCTAAAGGTTCACCTCGGGCTATTTAGCCCACAAACAAGATGCTGACTACTGGCAGCAATGGGGGGTTGGCAATTATTGCTCAATTTAGTTGCAATTACTTAGCTTGCTGTGTCTTCTGTTCAGACTAGCTGAGGGTCTACAGTGTGGTAGATTCCAGAGTGAAATGCAGTGCCAGGGTTCTGCTGGAGATTGACAGTGATAGTGTTGAAATGCTTCTTGAGCAACATGTTTTAATTTCTTGGAGGGAAGAGAAACCTTCCCTTTCAGTGGGAAAACTCGGAAAGGGATGAACTCTCTGAACAAGTCTGCCCAGATATATCTATTCTACTCTGCAGAAAATCATCCATGTGTTAGCAGAACCTGAATTTTCAGTTCAAGTATGCCCCAATGCTGATACTAAATAGGGAAGCTGGAAACTTTACCCATGAAATACAGTACAGCTGCAATATAAGAGTTGCAATGTTACAGTAGTAATTTGCATGGCAAAAAATGTAGCATTCTGGTTTCTAATAGTTTCTAATGGTTTCTAATTTAAAGGCAGTCATCAATCAGTATGCTGTGATTACACCATAGTTGCAAGTGGATGGATATAGACATAATACATGCCAGTTCAAGGGAAGTGTAGTTTTTTTCAGCCCAACTTAGTGAAACCCTTAACTTGCCTAATGTAGGTCTAAATTTTCAGGTAAGTATAAGATTTTATCTGTAATTATTATGGGAACTGCTACTAAGTCCTTGGGAAATAGTACATAAAACAAATCACAATTTTTTATACATCTTGGGAATTTCATTAGCTGAAAGATTGTAGTAGTGTTTGCTACTAATGGGAAAGCTTATACATGTAATTCTCAAGCTATATTCATTATACACATGCTTCATGTAACAAAGGCTAAGTAAAATTCTTAAAGAATTCAGAGTCATCAATTCAAGATCACATGAATAGGGTAAGCTTTTGCAATTACCATCTGCAGAGAAAATTGATCAAATATGGACCTGTTAAAATTAAAATACAGTGTGATATAGAGAAAAGCAGATTTTGTCTCTAAACAAACAAAATCAGTGGTTTTATTTCCTTTGCTAAGGCAAACAAAGACCATGGATAAAGATTCGGCAAAACTCAGAATTATCTGACATCTCAAGATTATCTCAAGATATCAAGATATCCGCATCTCAAGATTACAGAGTATCAGTAGGGAACTTCCTTGTTTTGCATAAAAATTTATTTAATCATTAGCAGATGTTATTACAAGGTTTTTATTTTGAGGGAGGTGATAGCAGAAAGGCTTTAGGTAAGAGACATTACACATCAGTCTGCCTTTGTAGTTGCTGTACTTCCTTTTGTCCCTGTCAGAGAGGCAGAAAGGGAAGCACAATGCCTTGGATATCCTACAGTTCCTACACTCTGATAGTTTATAAAGTGAATCAACCTTAAAAGGCCTCCCATGCAGCCTGAAGATGAAAGGCATGTGGCCTGCCTCTCTGAAATACTGCCTCTAGATTTCAGCTATTTGTGAGTGGCCTGTTGTTTCAGTGGAAGTTTGCTAAGTCTTACAAAACAACATTGATTTTCACACTAGCAGATTTTACATCAATAATCCTTAGGCAAATAGAATTATGTTTTTACATACTAGAGAACATTATTTATGTACTTTTTACAAGTAATGGAGAAAGGAACGTAAAGGAAAACAGAAATAGGAATAACACTAGCATTTTGTTTTCCTCTGAAATTATCCATTTATGCATTAAACCATAGAAGCTTTTTGCTCTGCCTTAAATTCTTTTAATCAGTTCTGTTCATGAGTATATCTTTTAACTCTACTTTCTAAAGGAATAAGAAATTTTATGTAGGAAAGAAAAAAAAAGAAAAGAAAGAAAAGAAGAAAGAAAGAAAGAAAGAAAGAAAGAAAAAGAAAAAAAGAAAGCTCTTTCGCCATACTATATTGTTATGTGGAATCTACTTCCATCTAGTATTGATAAAAGCAAAGCATACTAACTGAAGGTTACTTTAAAAAAAGAAATCAATAGATCCTTAAAAAATATTTGGCATACCGTCAATGTGCAGTTAACACAGCTTCTCTGATTGGCAGTACAATAATCCCTGTCACCTCCTGCAAAAAGAAAATGATGCAATATTTATTGTCATGTTTGGCTGATCATGTACATCAAGTACCTCCCTGGTTATTGCAATGTTGGAAGAGACATGTATTGAACACCATTTTCAGGACATGCAGAACAGAACAGATTAGAGTCAAGAAGCCTGTAAATATGGTTCCTACTCCAACAACCTTTTAAACTGGCTTTAAAGAACTTGGTTATCTGCAGCTTAAAGAGGTTAAAAATTACACACGTTCAAACTTCATGCCTGAAAAATTGCTATTATATTTTTAAAACACTATACAATCTAACAAGATTAAAATAGTTAAATGCTAGATCAGTGTTAATTATATGCCTTTAATAAGTAGAAAATTAACATACCACTTACTGCAATTTTCATGAAAAACACTTTCAGGCATTTAATTGCTGAATTTTGTCATAGAAAAGAGTTTAGACCCATTTATTTCAATTACTTGATTTGCATCTTCCTCCTTAAAATGAGTAATGCATTAGTTTATCATAGAGATAGAAGTTGAATAGGATGACTTCAAAACCAGTTTTTCCATAGGTAAAATTTTCTCCATAACATTAAAAAAGAAAACAAAACCCCCCCAACAAACTAAGAGCAAATTCTGTCTGGGGTATGTACACCCTGTTTATTGCTACATATCTCAAATCCTCAAATGCAGCTGGTGTGAGCCAAGGCATGCTGGAAATGGAAACCCAACCTATGAATGATCATGTAATAGCAGAGAAGTAACCTGAGATGCGTTACTGCATTAGTACACAGAGTAAATTTTCCATCCATTCTCTGCATGAAATTTTTCCTGCAAGTTATGCCCTGATTTGTTGAGTTTTACTTATACTGTTTCAGTTCAGGGCTTCTTGCAGATGGCTGCCCATGTTCCTGTGCACTCCTCACAGCATCTTGCTAAGTGAGCACCCCTCTCATCTTGCCCAAGAGCACCCTTCTCCAGCAGAGCCTCACTCTGTGGAAGATGGTGCCTGTGCCTTTCGGTGTTTCCCTTTTCTGACAAGTGGTACTGGGCCATCAGAGTCATCCACCATGGTTTCAAGCTCTCCAGTTTACTTACCTTACTGAGTTTGTGCTACATTTCTTCTGAATTCCATGTCCTTTTGTCACGATTGTCATTTTTCACTTTGTTTTATTTTAAGCTCCACTTTCAGCTGCTCCATGATTCAGTCTCTGTTCCATGGGGGACATGTAAGTTCCATTCCAGTCTGTGTTTCCATTGCAGCTTTTGTAACAGGCTTAATATCATGTCATACATCTGATCTCAAAAAAGGGAGTACAGAGTAGGTAATTTATTAATTCATTTTCCTATATAAGTGTTAAAAAAAAATGTAATGAACTGCAGACTGCAATTCTATGTGAAAATGCACCTCTGTTACTGAAAATATTATTTACTGAAAGCACCTATGCTTTCCTTTTCTCCAGAAAGAGAAAAAAACCCAGTCTAGTCCAGAATTCAGTTATTCAAAATATATGAATGTACAATGACGACTCGGAGGGTTGAATTTTACTTGTATTAACCCTTTTCTTTGTTAAATATGACCAATTCAAAACAAAACAGTTCTTTTAAGATTTTCAACAACAAAGGCTCTCACACTTCAGGGAAATTGAACACTGGTGATATTATTTTCAGCAGCCCAACATCCAGGATTGCATATGGCAGAGCCAGTCCAACCAATACTATACTGGGCCCAGCCATGAAACCCAAACTGAGATTCAAAGTATCCCAAACTCAGGTGTGTCCAAGGTCATTCCTCCTTCTCTCTCTCTACTTTCTGACTGGTTGAAATTAAAAAGTAGAATAAGCAGCATCTAATGTCAAATTCCTATTTCTTCTCCCTGATAGATTATTTACTGACTCTATAGCCAACTTAGATGTTTTCAGGAGGGAATGATTAGTTTGGAAATTGATTGGGTCTAGAGAGACTTTTGGCCACATCTCACAGTACCAACCATGATGTACAAGCAGGCAGAACAAACCTAAATGGGGAAAGGAAGTAAGCCAGTCCAGGAAAAGGGCAGAGGAGGTTTATCCAGCTCTGGAAGGAATTCATAGCAGTTGTGGTAAAGTCCCAGTTTAATCCTAAAGATTAAATCTTGAAGTCATTCCTCACTTCTTGTTCATGGAAAACATTTGCTAACAGCAAAAATGCACAAATAACTTTATTCTTGGGACAAGCAAAAGTGAGTTCCTGCTGCATTTCTGTGCCATTTTATAGATCGAGGATCCAACTAGTCCTTTTCATACATTCTAAGCAGTTTGGTAACAGTTTATTTTTTGTCCCACTGACATGCACCTATGAACTTTTACTAGCAACAGAAGTGAAATTGCTGCAGAAGCTCTTTCTCCTGGTATTTCCAGTTGCAATGGTAGTGGTGAAAAATCTCCTAGGCTGACTGTTGTAACATGATTTTCAACCACTTCTGTGCACTGTAGGCATAGAGGGAATTCAGATAAGGCTATGAACTTGTGTACAGTTATCTGAATCTCACTTGAAAAGTTTTCAAAGTTCATCCATCATCACAGTGGATCCCATGGGATGGTAGCTAGCTCTGGGGAACGTTAGCAGTTTTCCCAATTTCATAACACTGGGACTGGTGAGTATTGTTAGATATTCTAAGACACCATTTCCCAGCCTGAAATGTGATGTTTATACAAATATGTCTGGAACATACAGTGCCTCTGAGGGACCGAATCAAAAATAACCAAAGGTTTTCACAGGGCACCATAATTCAAGGAGTGAGGTGGGCAGTGAATTTTGACATGTTTTTTACCATCTGTGTTTGTCTAAGTATGCTTGCTTGAGAAGAAGCAGCTGGGAGACTTCTGTGAAAATATGCCTATATTGTAGCACTCTTCTCAGAAGAGCAAATATCAATTTTCTGTTTCTCCTCACAGGGAGCAGGTATAAGAGCATTCATAAAATTAACTTTGAAATGCAAGGTGTTGTTTTTCTTTTTCATTGTTTCTGTAGCATGTTCTCCCACCTAGGAAGGTTAATACAGGCATCTGTTTGCTCTTTTTAGATGTAATGATATATAAAAAGACTGTGTGGGACTTTTGTTTGTTTGTTTGTGTTTATTTCAGTGTGAGGGAGGTGAAAAGTTTTTTAACAATAGTGAGTTCCAAATGTGTTGTTCATTTATGAAATTGCTGCTATGTTTCATCTTCTTTGATGCTCTGAGGTTTTTTACTTACCTGATTTGTAGGTTTTAATATTTGCTGCAATGTCACCTTTATTAATGAAAAGAAAGCAAAAAAACCCAACCCAGTTCTAACCTCACCATGGGTGCTGAAAAGGAAAAAGTACATAAGAGAGAGAAAGACAGAAGAAGGGAACTGGATAGCTGTGTGGTTTTTTTTCAAACTTTACTCTCTCTGCTTTTGTTCCCATTTGGTCATGGATACCAAAACCATAAGTACGTAGATAGGGAAGCATAAACCACTCTTACCTAGAAAACATGAGGCTGTCCTTAAGCCTCTCTCCTGAGCTTTGAGTGCAGTGATACAAAACTGAATCTTTTATGTAGCACCTGAAGAAACCACCACTGAAGTTAGTGGGATCTGCCCACTGATTGTCTTTAATTGAAGCTGGATCAGACCCATCAGCCACAGCAATTATCTTTGTCCTGGCAGCTAAACTGACAGATCTGTCTGCATAAAGTCAAAAATTATATCTTGTGTTTAAAAACAAGGTAACATTTCTATATTCTGATAATAACTCTAATGATGTTCCTTGACTGGGAATATACAGGGAGAAAATAATCCTCAGTGATAGGGGCAGACATCAGTCTAGCTTAAGACAGATCCAAAGGCAGTAAGACATTATCTACAGTTTTCCTCAGCAAACACCCTGGAGTACAGTGTTGACCCATCCTGTCACATTTGCAACAACCATTTTTTTCTCAAACTTTGGCTCCTTGCAAAGGAGCCTTTCATCTTGACGTTTTTACAACATGTCTTGAACATCTCTAGTTCCAAAACATAAAGGGAGGTATCAGAGGATGAGGACAGAAGTACTATCACAGAGACTTTAATGAAATATATCTTTTTTTTCCCCAGAGGTGCGGAGAAATCTCATTTGATAGTCCTGACCAGAATGCCAAATGTGTGCGCATGCTAGGTAAGGGTAAGAACATCTTCCTTTTATTATTCAAGTGTATGGATATGGAAACATGTTTAATTGGGAGTTTCTTCTTAAAAGTACATGATAATGACCATGATGATTCACAATGGCATTTACATAGTGCATCCACAAGTAGTCCTCATGAATCTATTCTTTACAATGAACTTTCAATTATTTCAACTAAGTACATATATTTCAATACTGTCCATGTGTGCAGATAAAAATATAGCAGTAGCAACACTGTAACTGGAAGCTCTGATGAGCTGAAGTCCAGAACTCATATTCAAAAGCTGAAAATCTGTACTTCTAAAAACAGTATTAATTCCACAAGCATGTATCAAAAGTCTCCAAAGCAGACCTTCAGCTGCATCAGTCAGGGAAATTTCAGTCAATGTGATTTTACATATTTGCACTGGTTTAGGTTTGTAGAAATTCATATTAAGTAGAAGTGCCTATTCTTTAGAAACAATGAAAAAATATTCACTAATTTCTGTGGCCAATTTCATTGTGGTTGTTTGTTTCGCCTACAATGCCATTACTGGAACATTAATAGCATGGCTAGTATCACAGTGAAAGGCAGGGAGTAAGTGTCTGAAAACCTAAGAGATTATGTTTACTCAGAAAAAAAACGAAATCACAGAACACTTGCGGTATTAAGCCTTAAATTCTGAAGACCTTTGACCTGCTAGGGAAGAGATAAATATATGCTGTAAATTAGAGCATTGCATTTAATAAAGTGAAGATTGAAATAGCCACAATTTTTAAAACTACAACTGGCAATGTCTAGGAACTTAATTCCCATGTGGGTGCATAGCTGTGCTCTGTAATAACAGATTATGTGGTTTGTTGTTTAGATTCATTAAATCCTATTGTCACAACAGACTATAATTGCTGCAGAGGAAATCTGTCATGCTTGTAGTGCACAGATCCCCACAGATGAACGGACACAATGGGCTGTAATGATCTGTTACATCAATGATCCATGGTTAAAGTCCTCAATGGAACAAGCTGACAAAAAAAGATACACTTGTGATCCTTTATCATGCCAATTACAATCTACAGTGTAAATACAATTGAGTTCCTAATACTCTAGTTCTAAAGAAGTTATATCCATGCAAATGTTATTATGCATTAGGGGGAGGAATGGGGGGTAGGAGAGAGGATAACAAAAAAACCTCCTTCTGCATGGGTTGGTTCATAATTTCATTTGGCATTTTTAGAAAAAGTGAGTCCAAAAGTGGGAGTTTGACATCCTTCCTAGTGCAAACAATTTTCTAGAAGTGAGAAGAACAAGATCTTGTTTCCATTACATGTGCTCTTATCTATGTCTTGCAGTATATACATGTACAAGAATGAGAACATATGCTGTGCTGTGTAAGGAGACTACTAGGAATGTAAAAATGACTCCAAGAGCACATGCCAAAGCTGTAACTCATTCTCAGAGGTTACAGCTCTTGTACTACTTTGCCAGTATATATTTTGCCTGCTATTGTTATTTTTCAACGTTGCTAAAAAATTAAGGACTGTAGTGTCAAGCATAATGTAGAATTTTTTGTTTCACCCGAAGGTATTCCAAATCATGTACAGAACTGAAACTATTCTAAGCGCAATTTGTATATTCCAGAACTGGCTCTGTGAGTGGTGTGGAAAGAAGAAACTAACAAGCACAAACACAGCAGAAACTATGGTTTCTCTGAGAGTGACTACTGGAGACAAGCTCCATTGTCTCAATTTATCACAGAAAGCTCTGTGGTTCTGGTAGTGTTGTAAAGCCGGAGGGCGTCCATTCTGGACACCTTTCCTTTCATACTGAACTTGTAGGGAAGAGCAGAAACCAGAAACTGTGCAGCCAAAAAGGCCTAAGACTTTGTGTTGAACGTGTCATGCAGTGCCCAGTCTCATATTTTACAAGGGAATTGAATTTCCAAGAGAATGTAACAGAGTTTGCCACTGATCAATGCAAAGATGACATTATTAATGTCGTGGGTGTAACCAGTGAACAAAGCACAGCGTGCCTTCAGAGAGGGACATCTTCCTTGGCTGCTCTGTCTTTGAAATATGCTGAAACTGTCATGCTGTCATTTAATGTAACAGTGACACAATGCTGACAGAAATCTAGAGGGCAAGTCCCAGCAACTGCAAGAAGATAATTACCCTAGCAAGAGAAGAAACACAGGAGCCTGGAGTACTGACTGTATTTCTTCAGGGATCTTTGATGCAAGATCAGTCCATATTTGAAACTGCACATTATCGAGCTGTACTCTAAAATGGCAGTAGCTGGTTTTGTCAGAAAATGTCTGTATCTGCTTTATACTACTGGTTCTGGGCTAGCTTCAAATTTAGTTTTTTAGAAGTGATGACACTCAACTTGACACCGAGTCCACATTTCTTGAGGTAACATGGATTATATGTATGAAGTTCTTTTTCTATAATGGTTGAGGAAGAGGGGTTTGCAGTAAAAATCCTGTCTTCTGCTAGAAAACAGTAAATAAAAGATTAAAAAATGCCAAAATGTTACAGTGCCTCAGTGAAGTTAGAAAACTTTTCAAGGCACTGACTAGATATCACTCAACCTGAGATTAAGAGCATAGAATCAGCTTAATGCCTCATCTTTCAGTATCAGAGTGATGGATATTTATAATTCAAGTGTAAAAAATAACAAAATTAAATGGTCACTTAGCAGTGTTTCCTGAGGATATAAAAGATAATAGCTGTGTGCTCTGACCAGAATATATTTAGTGTTAGTGTAATTATCTGCACTAAAGTCATTACAGAAAATTATGCTCTCCCTCTTATTTTTCATATTGTGCTTGTCTCTTTACACTTTTATCTGTGTCATGATTTAATCCCAGCTGGCAACTAAGCAACATGCAGCCATTCACTCACTTTCCCCCCGCAGAGGGAGCTGAATCAGAAAAAAGTAAAACTTGTGGGTTGAGACAGGAACAGTTGAATAATAGAAACAAAATATAACAATAACAATAGTAATGGTGGTAATGAAAAAGAGAGAGAGGAATAAAACCCAAGAGAAACAAGTGATGCACAATACAACTGCTCACCACCTGCTGACCAAAGTGATCAGCAGCTCCCAGCCAACACCCACACCCACACAGAAACACAAGTTTATTTCCTGATCACGATGCTGTATGATATGGAATATCCCTTTGGCAAGTTTGGTGTACCTGCTCACAGTCAGAGTACAGGAAACCAAAATGTCCTTGACTTAGAGCAAGCTTGACTGAACAAAAACCATAGCATCAGTGTGTTGTCAACAACTTTCTCACAGTAAATTAAAAACACAACATCATATCAGTTATAAAGAATAAAATTAACTCCATCCCAGTCAAAACCAGGACAATGTGTTATAGCAGTTAAAGCCACACAACTCTGATAACTGTCACATAAGAATGTTGGTCAGTGGCCTACCTTAGCCCATTGAAGACCTGAAGTGTTCAGATCCTAAATATATCACAGCTTTCTTGAGTATGGCATTGAATAATACTTTGAACCCTGCACATCCATTGTCCTTTAAAAAATGGGAAGATAAGTGCTTCCTCACTTAGGAAAAAGAAGAAAAAATTTATAAGTACAATGAGAAGCTGAATTCTACGGTAATACCAATAATGAAAATATGACACTGTCAATAGAAGTGTGTTATCAGAGGTTTCCCTTGAGTTTCCAAATCTGTCGGGAGACAATGGCAGATCATCAGCAAGATCTTCCAGGACAAGGAAGAAAATCTGAACTGTTCTGCTTAAATTGGAACTGCTATCAAGTTAGTGAGGGCACTTGGCCATGAAAAAATTGTCTGATAATGCTGAACAGAGTGTCAAAAAACGTTTGCCTTATGCTGCATTCTGGAAGTTAGAACTCTGGGCTCCTCATGCTCTTTCCCTTTAATGATTTTGACTTAAAAAAATTATAGCTAGCACAAAAAGTTGAGATTATAGAAATGTACTCACTATGTAGTTATCAGTCTAGAGAGTCATATTATGAAAGGCAGAAGAGAACTATCCCTGTCCCCAGAGCACCCACTGCTATTTTCAATGGCACAACCTAAGGTTAATTTTTCCCATAGGCAGACAGACATATTCTGGGCTCAGACATGACACAGTATCATATCATGCAGAGATAATTGGGTTTGTTTGCTGTGAAAATTGCTGGTTGGATGCCTAAGCTAATTAACTCTGCTGGGAAGGATTGTATACAAGCTTGTAAGAGTCCAAAGTTAAGGCAACTTAACCAATTCTCACTTCCTTAACTAGCTCAGTTAACAAAGTTAACTCAGTAACCTCTACCTGGCACAGCACTGAGTTTTAAGAATCTGTCCTGGAAAAAATAAGTTCCCATAGCTGGCTCTAGGACTAGTACAGAAGCAAAAAGGTCTGCCAACTAGACGAGAAACTTCAATTACATATATATATATATATATATATATATATATATATATATACACATATATATATATACACATATACATATACATATATATATATATATACACATATACATATACATATATATGTATGCAATTTTGTTTATATTAATAATGACCTGTTTATACAGAATAGATATGGTTATCCTTACATGTTGTTTAGAAAATAGGTAGTTGCACTCATCACAACACATACAAAATTAAATTATCCCTTCAGTTTTAATCTGCTCAACATGATTGATGATAGTGTAGTAAGGGGGATGGATGATAAATGCAAATGATTTCGTTTGTTACTCCAGCAAGAAGTCTTTCACCACCAAATTTAGTCTTTACTCCTTAATGAAATGCTGGGCAGATTTTGAAGAGGTCACATCTCTTGTTGGCCAACTCTGCTGTCTGCAGAAATCCTTCTAGGGGAAATGTGAATCGTCCTCCTCAAGGAGCTGGTTAGTAAGATTAAAACACAAGCCTTCCAGATGCCCCATGGCAAAAGGCTGAGGTGCTTTCTTTTCATTACTGTAAATTCCATGCAGACAGGAATGATGTGTCTGAGTTTTGCTTTCCATTTGGTGCAGACTTAATCCTTGCAAAAGCAGAGAGATGATTCTTGCTTGGAATAAAAGTAGTTTCCTCAAAAATAGCTGTTTAAAATTTATAAAAAACAACAGCAACAAAAAAGCAATTATTTTTTAAAAATTGAGGTAGTGCCACCTTTTTTTTTTAATACTCCAGAGTACTAGTCCATAACTTTGTTGCTTTGAGGCAACAAACTTTTTGATATTCCAGCACAGAGAGGTGTCTACCTCCCTCATCTCCCAGAAAAGGGGTTTTTTTGCATACTTCCACCATTTATTGCCTATGAAGTGTTATGGGTAAATGAATCGGCATTTAGCCATGAAATTAGTTTCGTGGATCCAACTTCAGTCTTGGTGGCTCTTTGCCCACAGCAGGAAACCACCACACATTTGAACAGAGTTGGCAGCCTCAGCTTGAGAGAGAGAGACATTACTGGAATAACAATTGTGTTGAAAGGCAGGAGAGAGGGGTACTGGCAAGGCTCTGGCTGGCTGATCCCTGCCTTATATAACCATGAAGGTGAAGGCACCTTCATTTGTGGCAGAAAAAAATATATTACAACTTTGCAAAACTTGATCAGGTAAATAACCAAATAACTTAATGGGTAAAAAATACTGAAGAATACTTAAATGTCTCAACTTGCCCTGCAGCAATAGGAGAAAAAGAAATGAGGCATCTAGTCAAAAGGTTCTGCACTGACAAAGAACCTGGAGCCCTCGCTGACATCATTTGAAATGTGACCCTATATCTCTTGCACATGCAAAACTTCTGCTGCAACTGATAGTCATGCATGAGCAATGGTGTTCTAAATAGCCAAATATATGGACTATTTATATCCCAGTCACTCAAAGACTTATACCTGCACTTGACCTTATGAAGACTTAGTATTCTATCTGTGCAAATGAGATGCAAATAAACACTTGAATTAATTTTTGTAAAATTAAGCAATGTATATATATTAAGAAAAAGCCTAAAACCTGCAGTGACTAGGAAGGAATCTATGCTTGTTGCTACACTGCTATACTACTCAGAAATTCATAGCTGTTGGAAGGGAGAGGCTTAGGATGTCTGCTACAAAAAGATAGGCTTCTATTCCATGAGCAGCTTGCAACACAGGATGAAGAAAAGCAGGTTTTTTCCATTTATAAAGCAATGGTGTGAATGCATACAGAAAGGTAAACACCATGTCTCCTTTTGATATCCTGTTAATGTAGATAAATTCAAATTTTAACATATAAGTCAATGCTTCAAGTTTTTCACTTATATTTTGTATTCCATCTGCCACTCTCTACCAACAATTTATTCTGATGAGAATATTTATTATGATCAGAACAGGATTGTATAGACAGGACCTATGGAACTGGAGTTCTTCTACCCAAATGAGTAGAGATTTTCAAATAACTTCTATATTTCACTTTTCCATTTTTCGTCTAAAATAGCATTCCAGTGTATTAACACAATTTTAAAATAAGATTTAACTCCTGACACTGCAACTATGCTTGTAAATGAATTTTAAAAAGGGGGTTCTCTGTGTCCTTACCACCACTAAAACAGAGGCTTCTTGCTCCTTCATGTCACCTCCTCCCAAGTTGACTGTGTCCTCCTGGAAATGCATTTTCTAAATCTTACCTGTTTTCTCTGAGAACTCTCGTGACTTGTTGGCCATAGTGGCACAGAGTAGACTAGACTTGGGGTATCACCAAGTAGTGATGTGGAAGGCTGAGATGCCAGGCTGCCACTCCAACGGGACTGTTGCTTGGAGACAGAAAGTGGCAAAGCAGTGGGCATGAGGCCACAACAGCAACTCCTTTGACAAGGACTTTATGGTGTACACACACCATCATCGTGCCACTTCATCATCATGTTATGGTCTCAGGCTAAACAAGTAGGAACTCTTTGTCTTCACTATGATAAGATTTTTGCCTAAAACCACAAAGAATGTAAATATCAAATCCAGCTTTTACTTTCATGACTATTTGATTACTTTGGGTAAGAAACCATAAAAAAAATTTAAAAATTAAAATTTCTGATGCCGTAAGAATATTTTAAGTAGCAGCTCTCTAATAACTTCTTATTATTCAAGTAATTTTGATCTAATTACTATTTTAGGTAATTATATAGGTTGGTAGTTGAGTGACAGTGACTGCCTGTTTATCCTGTTCTGTCCTGTAAATCAGGTCAGACAGAAACTACTTCTCTTGCAGTGTTCTACCTTTTAGAAGGGTGCTGAAGGAGACAAAAACTGGCCTTGTCCTTTTGAGCGTGTGCATAAAACACTTTTCTAAATTTAATTTAGGGTTCTTGGTTTTCTATTGCATAAACATTGTCTTGAATCATATCTAGTTTTATCCTGTGTCTGAACCTGGTACAGGAAGGAGATGGGTGTGTCAGGGCACTTGTAGAGAATGCAGAAATGAGGATTTAGCAGCATCTATATAATGTAAGCACAGCACGATGGCTCTCTGGAGAAGAGAGCATTACTGTGTTGCCCATGTCTGCAAAAGACATTCATTTGGACCAGGAGATCCAGCTGAGATGCAAAACCTCAATAAATTATTAAAAAACCCCTTCAGTCCCACAACTAGAGAGACCCCAAGCCCCTGACCTTTCAGCTTTTCTTTCTGTGAAAAAGGTTTTTGACTTGCCTGAGAATTTAGGAAAAAGCTACAGGTTTCCAAGACTTATCCAGAAGTTGCACTCAAAGCGTGTCTACAAATACTTGCAAATTCTACCAGACTGCAAAGCCAAGTGTCTCCCTTTTTGTCCAAAGCATGTTGCAAACAGAAGGGTTGCATTCTGCTGCCCATATTTGTAATAATCTAGTGAGAGATTAATCTTTTAATTCTGAACTTTTATAGTCCTAAGATAGTTAAACCTCACAGCACTCACTTTTTTCTTACCTACCAAAATAAAGGCAACACATCTTAGGATTAAGTGCACTTTTTTCTCTCTATTGACCCTGCACAAGGACAAATGCTGGCTATGGCTTCAGGAGGATAAGAAATAGCCCCCCATATCTGGGGGAGCACACACATGTACAAGGAGACACTTGAATTTTGTTTCAGAGACATTTCCTTTTTCTTTTTTTTTTTTTTTAACTAAGCACTTCTTAGAAAAGCAGAGGAACACTGGCTTGATTGATTTACTTAAGATGATCTCATATGTTGTTTCATGGTATTTGTCACATGAGTTATTGCTGATCCCCTGTTGGAAAATAGATTTCAAGTGCCTATTCACTCTGCTTCCTCACAGTTTGATTTTTCCTCATGCCTAACCTCGTGCCCAAGCACGGACTGCATTCACGCAGTTTCCCATCTTCTTTGTCCAAAGTGTTATGAGTGGGTTGCATTCACCCAAAGTACTTGCTGTACAGAAAATTGCTGTGACTAACCATACTGCTATAATAACATCCTCTCAAAAGATGGGGAGGGGGAAAAGGATCTCCAAATTGGGGACCAAATTGAAGAAGAAAACACTTATTCATAGTTTTACATCAGCCATCTCTTCATGATAGCATACATATAATGAAATCTCCAGAGCTAAACTTTTCAAAATTAGATTTAAAAGGTCTGGATTTATAAATTGTGGTTTGAGCTCATCTCCAGCAATTAATCTTTGCTTCTTGAATTATTACTTGGTGATACCTTGGAATTTCAATGTCTTGCAGATTATTGTGTAGCTACCCTCAGTAAGAGTGATTTATGTCTGAGAAAGCCATGGAATTCCTGTGCTTTTAAGCACTCAATTCCTGACTGTACATGCTCATAAACTTCTCAGGTTAAGAAGGCATTTTCCTATATTCTTCTCTGCTCTGTATTATAAGAATGTCTCATATTCTGGAATTAAACATTTTTGCTTTTCTGAAATGTTGTTAATAATTTTTGCATTGTTACTAAGAACTGGCAGTGTAATATTTGTAGGAATTTTTTTTCACCTCTAGTATAAAAAAATAAAGCTACCAAATAAAAACCCTGATGTTCTTTTGCCTGGTTATCTGGGTAACTAGTTTTCCTTGATGGCTTTATCTTCCTTTTCCTTTTAAAGTTTTTTTTTTTTAATATTAAAATATCTAATTTCTATTAAAATAGAAATTTTTATTAAAATATCTCTATTAAAATATTTAATGTCTAAATTTCTAATTAGAATTATAATTATTCTAATTAGAATTTGTTGTCTTCTTGTACATCTCATACTTCTTAAAGCATTAAGTTGTTTTCTTAGATCATCTGTGGATCATCAAACTACTTAAGCATGTATTTACATACTCTCACTGGAGCCAAAAAATGAGCAGATTGAAATAAGTTTGCATGCCAGGGTCAGTCACAGTGTCTAGCACTGTGCATGCTCAAGCACTGATCTGATCCAAACACTTGAGGCTCTGGGCTTATGAAATCGTGGAGTGTGACTGTGAATATTGGTAGTAAATGATGGAAATTCTATTTAGCAACAAGAAACGGAATTTCTGAATCACAGCTGGCTATGCCAAGAAATTAATGTATTTCTTACAGAAAAGTTCAGAGAGTTCTCCTACTGGAATTCCCTCACAGGGCATTCTTCTCACTCTGCAGAGGAAATAATGCTGAAGACAGCTGGGATGCAATTCATCTAGCAGAATGTCTGTAAACATGTGAAAAACCCTTTGCATTTAAAGTCTACAGCCATCATCTAATCATCCCTTTTGTAGCAGAAAAGAACAAGAAAGAGGTGCTTTGTTCAGACTTAGATGTCTGAAACTGGTCTGAGGAATCCTACTCTCCCCACTGACTCCTCAAGAAACTGAAGTGTGGATGAGAACAATTGGAGGACAATAATCTTACTCCCAGAGTACAGATATTGTTCTTCATGGTGTTCAAAGAACTCAGGTTTAAAGTGGAGGAAATAATAGAAAAATAGGCTAATCAAACTCATCTGCCAGATAATTTATTTTTTGTTTAACATAAAATCAAGTCTCAAGTTTTAAGGATATTTGTAGAAAAGTATTTGTGGGAAATTGTTTTTATTAACTGAATTCTTTTCCTCATTGCCTTTGGGAAGTCTTCATTTCTCTCTGTCTCCCTTTGACATAGCTGCAGGACCTTTTCTGACATCTGAATAGCTCCTGATTTTGAGTTGAATAAAGTAAATTGAAAACATGACAAAGGATTTTTCAAATGCTTAAGGGATCCAGCATGCTGTCCCATGGGAAGAAAATTTGAGTGTATGGTGAAATCTTTAGATATGAAGAGTAAATTCTGCCATTAATGTGTCAAATGTGATTTTGGTTTTCATAACATTGTGAATATCAATTCACAATAAGTTTTTTTATGGAGGTTACTTTATAGCTTATTTTTGTAAAGAAAGTGTACACATTAGTGTTTTAGATCACCTCAGGACTGTGTTCTTGAGATCCTATTCCAACATGCAGCAAATTCTGGTTTACCTTATGAAGCAGTCCTGGAATGAACAAACTGGACAACTTTTACATGTGATAGAGCAAGCCCTATGCTCTGGGGGCGCTTCTAATGCTGCTCCTAGACATCTAATCCATGGACATAGATTGGAAGTAGTCCAAACAAAATCCCCCAAAGCACACACAGTGCAGACCTGGGGCCTCCACTGCAGCTGTTTAATTCAGCCAATTTGCTCTTCTTGCGCTCCTGCTTCTCTGAACCTTGCTGGAGAGTCAACACCCATTGGGACTTCAACCCAACAGTTGCTCTAACATTCAGACTTCTGTAGCCACAAATTACCTTCAGGACCATTCAGCTCAGTTAAGATTCAACTGACGATGTTCAGGATGTATATAATTCATAATTTATGTTAGATTGTAAGCGTGTTTATCTTTGCCTGCTTTGAGTATACAAGCCATCAATTTGTGCATGCAACCTACAACTTTATCAGATATTTGTCTTATACACTCATATGAGGAAAGGTTTATGGGGAATAGCAAATGTGATTTAGTCCAATGAGAAATTTATCCTTTTTGAAACATAAGGTAAAATGATTTTTAAGTCTAGATCAGGATTGCACACTGATCTTATAGATTAATACAGACCAAATTTTATTTAACACTTAATTCAAAGGAATTATTCATACTGCAGAGCTTTGTTTATTGACATACACTAATGAGATCCTCACATTTTATTCATGCATATATAAGACAAATTATAATTGAGGTATCTTTTTGTTTTATAACAGAGATTGCTACTGAAAGGACTCAGAAATACTGGGATCATACACTTTATTACTAGACAGAAGAAAGCAAGGATTAGTGGACTAGAATTAATTTTTCCATCTGAAAACAGTGCAATAAACTGACAGCAGAAATGTATAACATGTTCATAACAAGAAGCATATTATCTCGCTGACAGAAGAAGGGACAGTTACTTTCAGTGTGTTTTCAGACAGTTAAATAACAATATGTAAAGATAGCCCATACATATATATGTGTGTGGATATGCATATACACATTTGTTCTATTATATCTTTTGTTAATAAATAATGTATGAACATACTCTTAAAAAGAAGCCTGTACACTTCCACCCCATGAGCTATATTTCAAGTTTCTACAAAAGTAGGAAGACAAATTTATAGTTAAGATACATGACTGTTAAGTCCCAGAATGCTCTGGAACCTTGATGGTTGAGACAGGAATTTGTCAAGAGAAGGGTCATTGTCTAAGCAAGAGACAGAAGCTTTAACTGCCCTGTGAAGATTTTCTAACGGAACTTAATTTCTTTAACTATTGGTATCCAAAGTTTTTATATTTACAGACTTGGGGCAGTATTTGCAATACAGAAAAAAATCATTATTAAACTGGTATTATTTGGCTTCGCTTTGTAAACCTCAAATTGAGTTGCCAAAACATTCAGTCACTCTGTAAATATTCAATTAAAATCACCATGGAACTTCTCCTGTGGAAAGAGTTGTGAAGATGTGAATGTAAGTTAAGGGGTAGCATAAATTATTTGTGTTCCCAGCTAGCAGCTACGTGATGTCACAACAATGGCAGCCACTGACAGAGTTCTGCTGGAAAGGGAAGATGAATGGCAGATGCCTCATTGTAATTTCTTGTTATCAGCAGGGAGTGTAAAAACAGACATTAATCCACTGGTTTATCACAGGTAATAATATGTTCAGGGAGCTACCACATTAAAGGCACAAGTGCAATTGCTGTCATTGTTCATTTGTCCTAGAGGGCTCTTGAGGCAAGTGCATGTCATAGTACTAAAGAAGCCAGAAGAATCCAAATTTGCATTATTTTAATTATTAACATATTTCACTTTTCTTAAAAAAAAAGGAATGGAAGCATCATAAATCATGATGTCAAATCTCATTTATTTTCTGTTGTTTGAGAACAAGTCTAAGGGCTTTTGAAGTCTGTGTATTATTTGTTTCACGGGGGAAAATGACATTATAATAGCCCCAAGAACAGTTTACAGAGAAAATGCTGTTGGTTTTGGATAGTTTTATTTTAATCCAAACCAGTTTCTCTGTGCCATGAAGGAATCTGTGTTTTGTTTAGACAGAACCATCTTAGATACCACAGTTGCTTCAAATTGTGCAGCTCTTTGAGACAAAACAAAGTCTCTTGATAATTGATGACTGAATAAACAAAGAGGAAACTGGAGGCAGATGTTTGCTGGAAAGCATTCTGAAATCCTAGAATGGGATGGGGGAGAGATTGATTTTGATTTTAATCAGAAGCACCACAATTCTCTCTTCACCCTGAACATTTCCTACTTGACTTTTTTTGTCCCTAATCTTTGTTGGGGGAGGGTGTTGCTGATGTTTAATTTTAAGTGAATTTCCAGTAGTAGATCTAGAAAGGTTTTAGGCTGGCAGCTGTGCAGCTTCAAGCCCTCCCTCTGCAAAACAGCATAAATCCCTCTAACACTGTCCTGCCAGAAATCATCTTCCTTGAAATGGAAAGATCATCTGCAGGAATTACTAAGCTACTAGCACCTTTATCCATCTGTTTTTTGTATTCTTGCTGAAGCTGCCTCAAGAGTAACAAGATGTGATGCAGGATCTCATATTATGGACATATTTAACTCCCTTGGCAGGAGCTACACCAGAAGTTTAGGTTCACATAGGCAGGGCCCATCATTCAGTTCCTGTCCTTATTTTTGCTGTCACTATGCCTAATTCTTTTCCACTAAAAAACTTGCCTGCTTTTGATAGCAAGTGTACACCTAAGCTGGCTGGAAGAAGAATTTTTTCAGAAATGTTTGACAAAAATCATCTTCCTGAAATTAGATCTTATAATTACATTTCAGATGAAAACTTGTGACCCAAATCCAATAGCTTTTAGTGAAATCCTTTGGCTGGTAACAAGCTTTAGATCAGGAAAGCTGATGTGGCGTTTAAAAGGCAGGGTTGTTAAAGGTCTGTGTGCTTCAGTCTTTTATGTGGGAGGTGCATCACTGTGTGTCTCACTGAGTTACTCCAGCATATGACTGGAGTCCCTGGTGACAGCTCACAGCAGGTTCAGCTTGCCTGAGTAACTGCAGCCACAGAAGAAAATGGGATAAAGAGACAGACATGCTAAGGTTCACCTGAGGAATTCCTCCAGCATCTGTGAATCCAGCATTTACAGATGAAAACTAAAATTTCATTTGTGGAAGAAATGAGCCACAAATTAAACCACTCTGACAAATAGGAGAAATTCCCTGTGGAATTCAGGAATTTTTTAAATAAAAATAATTTGTAGCCAACATTTCAGTTTCTACCATGTTTCCTAATTGAGCTTGTTCACTTAGAGCTAACAAGTAAGATCTCTACTGAGCCAGCTTTTTGGTAGCCAGCTTTTTCCTGACAAAAAGGAAGATGAGTTGGATTAACACAGTGACATGGGTGGCGTAAGGGGAAGGAAGCATGGAGCTGCTGTAGTGCCTGTGTCGGCTGTAGATCGGTGCTGTTGTGCAGTTTGTGAGTGTCCTGCTCATGGAGGAGCTGTCTGCTTGCAAAGTTATAAAATTCTGCTCCTAATGCCCTTTGCTCACTGATCCTATGGCATCTCTTTTGTAAGAGCAGTTGTTATGGTACTGTAATACAGGACTTCTTCAGTTTTAAAATAAGCAAGTCAGGAGTTTTATCCTCTTTAATTGTTGGTGCAATGTGTAGCAACACATTGCTCTAAATTGGATTTAATTTGGCAAGGGATGAGAATGAACGAGGGTTTTAGTCATCTTCCTCTGTTTCAAGTTGGCCAGTGCAACACCTGCTCCCACATTCCAGGCTGTTTTCTCCCATGAGGGCTGGTGCAGAAACACTTGCCAGTTACCCTTTGACTATGGCAAAAACAAACAAACAAAGAAGCTGTTTTCAATCTCGTTTCTGAAGCCAGACCACCAGAATGAATACATCTTGGTAGAACAGCTCTTTGTCTATATTTTCCTTGTCATTATAAAGCTACCCTAAAGTGCTGGCTGGTGTGTAATGCAACACTTTGTGGCAAGTTATTTGTAATTTTTCCGAGGCAAAACATCACAGCATTTTGAGTCTGAGTCTGCCTCAGAAGTGCAAATGTTGATTCAAATGGGGAACTCAAATATGTATCCACAAAATAAAGCAGCAACACTGGAACAGGAAAACTGCAGGTTCAGTCTTTTAAAGTTATTAAGTATTGAAATAGTCACTCCTGTCCCAGAGGGACTTCTTTGAAAGCATCTGTATATAGCTTATCAGCCAGTTAGAAAAAGAACATGAACAAACTCATTGCAAACAGTCCCTGTTCACTTGAGGACTCAGTCATTTCATTTGGCTCACAAGCACCTGACCGATTTTTTAACCATAAAGAGCTACTGTAAAACTACTTTAAAATAAAAAAAAAAATCTTAAATAAATCTTAAATAAAAAAGGTTGACTTCAAAAGCCAAAAAAAAATTAAATTTTAAAATTACAGCTTAATCTGCTCCAGTTAAAATCACACACTACTGAAGAAGCATTCCTAAACTGTTGTCTCTGGACTAGATGTCCCACATGCAAATCATGTAATAAAATCCAAGAAGACTGTGAATTTCAGACAAGACTTCCATTCTCCCTCGTTCTAGGTGCATATCAAAACTATTACACTACAAATTCATTTCCCATTTGCACACACATACACAACCTTGAATTCTTTATTGCACAGAATGGCTGCTCCTGCTCAGTACACCTAATGCTGCAGGCAAGTGTTCCGCTAGAAGCTACAAGTTGTGGAAGAAGCCTTCCCCCCAGCTGACAGTGACATTTATTCTTCCCCAATTTATGGATAACCCTTATAAATGCTAAATGGATATATAAATATCATGCTCAGTTTTACTTTTATATAAAGAAAAGGCATCTCTTTATTTTGTAGTGGTCACCGCTAGAGCTTGTGATGAGCTGTACCTGGCAGGCACTGAGAACACCCAGGGGATTGAACCCAAGGGAACTCCAGAAAAAGTGTTATTTTCTGGAGGAAAAACATCTGGATGCAGATAGGATGGAAACATGAAAGCAGCAGTGGCTTCTGAGCTCTGTCTCAATCTGAGGTTATTTTGAGTACGCTCTCTCAAATGTTTCAGAAACCAACTGGGTTTTAAAGATAGAAAGCAAGAAAGCCAACCAAGAAATTTGCGCCAGGCAGAGTGCTGAAGCATTTTCAATGTCAAACAAAAGTGAAATGGGAGTTTTCAGGGTCTTATCCTTGGATGTAAGCACAAAGTCCTATTTGAAATTCTAAAATCCCAGTTCAAGAACATTTTTTTGATCTAGGCCGTAACATCTTGATGACCTATGCTATGTTTTCATAATCATTGAGAAACACAGACTGACAGATCTTATCTGTATAGCATGTACATGTTACACATGTACATGCTATACATGTATAGCAGTTTTAGGCTGCTTCTAATTATCAACAGTCTTTAATTATTAACAAAAGTGTTATTAGCTATGAGTCAAAAGCTTATTTTTTTCTGGCAAAGGGCTGGGAAGATAGTTTTTCTTTGGGACAGTGGATGTTCCTAAAGTATTAACCCAAAATTCAAACAAGACGTATATAATAAGTGCAAATCCCAGGTTAATTAGAGCATTATATAGCTAAACTGATAAATAAATTATATATATATCAAATAGCCATTGCTATTAATGAATATCTCAAACAATTTTGTAATGAAGTTTATGCCTTTGTTTTCCAATTTATAGTGATTCTTCTTATTCAAAGACAGTACAAGGTGTTACTGTACAAACAACATCACCTTGTAATCTATTCTTAGGAAGTATTTTATTGGTAACACTTGTTCTAATAATGCTTTTCAGTCTTTGTTGCTTGTGTGATCTAAGGCTAGTCAGAAATTGAATGCTTCTCTCTTTGTGGAGCAATTGTGGAGTGATCCCTGTACATAAAAGCCTTTTTTTCCACAGTGTAAGATATTTCTCTCCTTGTAATTTGCAACCACTGGCCTAACAAGAACCTGGAGCAAACTAAGTGCAATGCAGAAATATGACTTGACTATTTCCAATATGTACTTGCTGCTTGGTCTCTCACAGAAGAGATTTCCCCTGGATTCCCCAGCTAGGTTACCACACACTACAAAGGAGGAAGTGCAATGAATGCAGTTGGCTTATTCCCCCCAGGAGTTCCCTCTGGCAGAGTACGTCAGAGCACTCTCAGCCTTCTGTCTGTCAGGTCTGCTCGGATGTTTTGGAAGACAGAATGCTCTGAATGGGAATGTAACAATAGCAGGCTGATTTTTCAGCAGCCAGCACTGATAACTCTGATAAACACTCTTCTTGAGGTAAGAACTGACGCATATCAGAGGTTCCTGCCTTAGATGCCAAGGTTATTCGTCATGTAATTGGATATTGTTGGAAAAAACCATAATTAACCTAGTCTTAAAGGCATAAGGCCATCTAGTTGATAACATGTGGTCAAAGATAATCGTTTGCTGCTGAACCCACTTTAATCTTTCCTTCTCATTTACTTTTAAGAGATGTGACCTAACCAGGTCTTACTTAAACAAAGCTACTCTTACTGGCTTCATGATGATTGTTAAATTACAGACCTGATGCTCTTGGCATTTCATTTTATGGTGAGGTAAAAACTTAAGACTCTCCCAATTCAGAAGTCCAGGAAGTTATCAGTTGACAAAAGCAAAGAACACATACATCTCCCCGTGCCTGTGGGCATCTAGTTCTAGCTCCAGCCAGCAGAGAGCAGCTGCAGTGAATACCTTCCATCACCATCAAGTTCTCTCTACAGGCAGCAAAAATTCCAACTGATGTACTTGTGGGATTCATTGTTAATTGTACCTGAATTTGCCACTTTCAACTCACCCTGGGTTGTCATGAGACCTAGGCGGTGTGGTACTTCTGTCCTCACCAAACTCTCATCCCTGCTTCTGTTCTACAGCTGCTCAACCATGCATCCCTCTCCCAAAATTGTGTCAGTGCTGAGTCCCAGAGTCCCAATGGTTCCCCTAGAATTGTAGTGGAAGTTTTTATCACACCTCCCATTGGCTGACGGGAGATTGTAGGAGGTGGGTGGTTTGGCCACCCCAGTGCACTGAGGCTATTCGTCATGTGGTGGGCTATCTGCTGCTTCCAGGAAGTCAAGGACTATCACATCACACAGGTTTTAGCTCCTGCCCCCAGGAAAACAGACACATGGAAGTTCACAAGGCTGTAACAAACAAATTCCTCTGGCTCAGGGCAGCTGCAGATCCCAGCAGCCTTCTCCTCATCTCCCACCACCACAAAATTGGTATACCTCCTCTCCTTCAACACTTTGCTCAATTATGTGACAGGAAGTCAGATTCCCTACTGTGCTCTCTCTCTTTCCTATGCTAAAAGCCACTTTTGTGTGTCTCTTTATAAACATCCTCAAATCATCCACATAAGTATTACAAAAGCTTCATCACGTACAAACCCTAGAAATCATACGCTACCTTTTAAGATAGATTTCTGTTTGAACAGCCTCTCAGTTACTAATTTGCTTTCTCATATTCTTAACATGGAAACCATACATTATACTTTTTTCCCTAAAGACTGCACAAATAAATGAGACTTTGGCTTTTCTCCAGATATTTTCCCATTGTTAACAGGAATATCTGTTTTTAGACCCTTTCCCGTTTGTCCGTAAAGGTAGTCTTATCTTCTTGATTCATCAGTAACAGTTTGTTACTGATGTGGAACTCAGGCTCTTTGAGGTGGCCTTTCCTGTAATTACTGTTTCTGTCATTAACTGTCCCCTAAAACTTGGCCTATCTAAATGGGATTTTTTTTATTTCCTCAGGCTTCTATAGGGGAAAAAGAATTAAAATCTAGTGGAGTTATTTGGAGGTATTTCATTTCATTGTCTCATCATTATGGAATAGCTGTTATTATTTTCCTCTTTTTCCATCGTAGGCTGAATATAGAAATAGATAACCCTAGCTGAAGTTTTAGATTGTTTTGGATGAATGAAGTGAGGAAAAGTTTGTAAGAGACTGGTATTGAGCCAAAATATCAAGATTAATACATTTCCTAGGCTTGTTTAGTCATGTTTTATGCATAGATCAAACATACGAAATAAATGTACAAAAGAAATTATGGAACTTTATAACATTATAAAGCAACTCCAATAACATTATAAAGCAACAAGTTAAAGACTTGTTTTAGAATTATAAAATTCTAAAACAAGTCTTTAACTATGTTCTCACTCTATTAAATTACTGCTTAAGGAGTTTCATCTTGGAAAAGAAAGCATGTGACAAAAAGGCACGGAAGGGTCTTGGTTGAAGAGTAAAAATGGGCAATCTGAGCTCTAAAGAAGGAATTGTTATTGCACAATACTGAGGGCAGTAAATTCTGTTTACAGAGTGCACATTGAATGGCCAGGGGAGCAGTGTGCTTTTTCCTTACCACTTTTTTACCTTTATATGTCCACAATAAGAATGTTTATATCTGAGGCTTCCTGCCAGTCAACAGAAAGACAGGCATTTTGACTGCTCTTTTCATCTCTCAAAATAAAATGTGGCAATGTAAATACCTCCTGTGAATCAAATAAGTTTTTTCTGTTGGTTAACTAGAAGGGACCCAAGGATGACTAGTTCAAGAGTTTCCTCCTCTGTGTGGAGGAATAGTAATGAGGCCAGTAAGATTTTGAGAGGGCTCACATGTATGGCAAATCAGACATCCAGTTCATGTCATGTTTAAAAGCAGCCAGTTCTGGTTACAGAGTAATTAGGGAAATTCTAAAACACTTGGTTTCAATTAGTGTCCAACCTTAATTTTTCAACAGTGATCATAGGTAATGCAGCTACAGGTGTAGACAGAGAGTCTCACATTGCTTGATATTTATATTTTGAATTCTAAATGTCCCAGAAGTGCATGTGTGGGAGTGTTGGCTTGTCTTGCTATGTCTGCATGCATGGCCTAGTCCACATACATGGGCATTAGAGGGAATACATATTTTCTAGAAAATGTACAGTGCTCATTGTGCAGTACTATGCAAATGCAATACAATGCGTATGTAAAAGGCATTTTGCACGGTATAAAAGAGAAAAATCACTAAGTTGGACATGCTCTGAGAATGCAGACAATATTCCATTACATGGGAGGAATTAGTCCAGCCAAGAAACATGATATCACATATTTGAAAAGGCAATTTGGCTCTTTAAGGAATGATGATAGCTCAGCTATTATATCTTTTCCATCATAACTTAAAACCTCAGGCTATTATTTTATGATACCAAAATGCAATATGTTAAAGAAATACCCTTTTAGTCAAATGATACTTATTAATTAGTTCTTGAAAATCAATTAATTTTAGATGCTTCTAACTGGATTGTCTGGAATCTGGACATCCAAATCAGCACTGTCTTTGGAAATCAGCTTCTAGGTTTTGTAATCTATGGATTCATAATGCAAAGGGATTTTATACATTTAAATGCTATTTAGTGTAGTACAATTGGAGGAGTTTAATCTAAATTCTTACCAAAAATGAACCAAAAAATGTCTTCAATAATGTGGAAAATGGCACATGTGAAAGACATGCACAAAAACTGATTACAGATACTCAGAATAACAACTTTCCAAACTCTATGCTCTTCTCATAAACAAGACACTGTTACTTTCAGATGGGATGGGAAGATTTTCTTCCCACCCAAGGCTACACACATCTGGAACAGAGAAATCAGGAATTTCTGCCTCCCTTCCTTACTGCTTCACAGCACTTCATCCAGGGTAGCTCATGTTGAAACACATTTAAGTGCCAGCTGCTCTCAGAGATGCACATCCCTTTGCTTGCTGTGTAGAGCAAATTGGCTCATCTCAACAGCAATAGCACTTTTTTGGTATTTAGGTGAGAAGGCAGCTGCTTTCAGTGCTGCAGCATGCAGTGCTGGTGATAGGCCAGACAGGGAAATTTCTGAGCACATTTCACCTCCAAAGCCTCTCAGTCTCCAGCCAGGCCCAGAGCTTTGCCCAGCTTGGGCCAGGCTGCACATGTGGGCTGTGCCTGCCAGCTGCAACCCTTCAGCTGATCCACCAGTCACAACAGGACTGAAGCAAAAGATAAATGAGGTAAGCAGTCTTCCCTGTGTTAAATAAAGGGAAACGACTCCTCACAAACCATAAAGGGGATAAACTAACTGTGGCCTTTGTTACTTGTGACAGTGATAGATGTTTCTTAGTATTGGTGTTTATCCCACTGTTCTGCCAAGAATTGGTCTTTATCCCACTTCTCTGACCAAAATATTGGTTTGGATACAACATTGTCTTAAATTTTTGCTCATAATCTATTCAAGTTCCATAGACAGAAATTGCACTGATATCCAACCCTCTTCAGCTTTGGTCACACTTCAGTCATGGGTGAACAGCAGAGCTTACAGCTATTCACATAGTTTGCAACTGCACCCTCACCTAATAGCCCAGGAGTTACTGGCAAGACAACACAAATAATCAAACACAAATCATCAAATTATTTTGAGCAACCAAAAAAAACCCCTTTTAAATATTATTCATAATAAAAGCAACTAAAGTTACAAGACACTTCTTGTCAACAATAATTTTGTCCAGCCAAGCAGAAATGAGCTGGACAAAAAGACAACAATAACACCACTTGAATACTGTGCCCGCTGAGGGCTTTAGGGGTGGTTGCAAGTACTCCCTCCCTGCACACAGCTGGTCCAGGGAAAGGCTTTTCACGTGTCCTTCACACGGAGAGGCTCAGGTTAACTGGGGACATGGCACTTGGCAAGGTCAGGCAGGGCTGCCAGTGCTACCTGGCATGACTCACAGACATTGCAAAGTGATGAACTCCTACTCAACTCCCTGGGAAAAACACCACCATATCTGAACCTGGCTAACAGGGTTACATTTCAACTTGCATTTGTTATTTGTACTGTCGTGCCAATTGCACTTGTGCCCTGAGGGTGACTAGATAGCTATAAATCTTGGTAGTCCAGGTTCACACAACCACAGAATCATTTAGATTAGAGAAGACCTTTTAGATCATCAAGTCCAGCTGTTAAACTATATGTATACAAGACAGATTCTTCAAAATAAATGTGTTTAGAAAGAGGTGTAAGGCCTCTGTTATTACAGTCTACTAGAGGTTCATTATTCCTAACCTTACTTTCTTCCTATGAAGAAAAGCTAACACTATTCCCATACTACCCAAAGAGAATAATTACATGTATAGAGTGTGACAGATGCCACAAAGAGCTTAGTTCTGGTTTCCTTATCAACCACCAGTGCAGCATGATGCTTTTTCAACTTACATGCCTGGACTTCTTCACAGAGAAACCAGGAGGCAAAAGAAAAACAAAAAATCGGCTCAAGACCTCATCCCAGATCTCAGCTGTCTCCCATTGCCAGCCGTAGAAGGAGGGGGTGCTCCAGAGTTTAGGCAGCTTAGATAAGGCTGAAGTGATTACAACTGATTTCTTAGTGTCACACAGGAATTGTGACAGACCAGAGAGCTGAGTTAGTATCTGCTCCGAAAAGAAGTAAATTTTCAAGGATATGTGTAATTTGTGACAGATCTTTTCACAAATATTCTTCAGGTGACATCTGTAGAGATGAAAGACCATTATGAAAGCACAGCTCATTTTCCTTTATTTTCTCGTAAGGACAGTGTGTGGGAGAGGGGAAGTATTGAACTCCTTAAACAAGAATAGATATTATGAGAACTGATGAAAACAAAACTATTTTGGTTATTGTGCTAGTTTGTAGATATTCACACAGCCATTACTATTACTGTTTCCTCAAGCTTCAGAGACTGAATTTACAAAATCAAAACTTCTCAAGAAATACTGCTGATACATTTAGTAGATAACAGGCAAAACTCAAAAGCTTTGGTGAGTGCATTTTATTTTTAAGAAATAAAATTCTGAATGTTTCAATTTATCTTAGTATCTTGGAATTTAGGCAGAAAACCTGAGATCAGAATTTTCTCATGAGATTCTCTTCCCTGGAAGTGCCTTCTGCACCATTCTTATCCTACTTCTGATCTCAATAAAAAATGGGGTGCACAGATGACTCCAATATTTATTTTTTTCTAAAGCAATGGAACATTTTGAACATCAAAACAAGAAGGAAAGTTTGTTTGCTTGGATGTATGACAAATTCTACTATACAATGTTTAAATAGCAAATGTTACCATTTAGGACAGTTGGTCTGTCTCAAATGCTACTCCAGTGTCCATTACTATAATTTAGAGTACAATTAGCTTACCCAAATATCAGCACAAAACTTGGCTGGTTAAATTGTCTAGCTGTTTTCCCATGGTTCCTCTTTGAGTCAAAGGGAAGACACAGACTCTCTGATGCAGTGATTCAGAGTAGAAGGCTAAGTAAACTAGTCGGCGTTGTGAAAGCCTCCCTGTTTCTTACACTGACCTTTAAATGATAATTACAACCTGTCTGTATGACATCTAGCAAAATAAGGCTCAAATAACACAGACATCTGTTACCACATTATCTAATTTGAATGATTTGTACTCCCACATACACACTAAAATATATTGGTACTTAGTATTAAAGAAAAAAAAAGCTATTAGAAAAGTTATATTTGACTCTATGCTGCAGTGAAATGACAAAAATAAAATTGATGTACATGTTAAATGAAACTATTATTTACCTTTGATATTTAAATATATAAACTATGAGCTTAATATTTTTCATCTTATCTAGAAAACCATTCAAGGCTGGCCTGGAGAGGCCTCTGAGCAACCTGATCTAGTTGAAGATATCCATTCCCTCATTGCAGGAGCTTTGGACTAGATGACCTTTAGAGGTCCCTTCCAATCCAAATCATTCTATGATTCTCTTTTACCATGAATTTTCTCCTGTATATCTCTTCACTGTTGAACCTTGTTTCAACAGGAAAACTTCTGCCAGTTCCTCTATCACAGTACATTGGTCCCAGCCTCAGGAATGGACATGAGCTGCAGAGCCACCAAGGCAGGGGTTTTACCACTACAGTTCTCTTTTACCATGAATTTTCTCTTGTATATCTCTTCACTGTTGAACCTTGTTTCAACAGGAAAACTTCTGCCAGTTCCTCTATCACAGTACATTGGTCCCAGCCTCAGGAATGGACATGAGCTGCAGAGCCACCAAGGCAGGGGTTTTACCACTACATTTGAGTGCTACAGGGCTGCTATCAGGTTTTCCTCTGCAAGCCACTGAGCTCTTTACTCAAACCCATCCTCACTCTTGCATTCACATTGTCCAATGCTTGCTCTGGCTCCCACACGCTCATAGACAAAATGTTCAATAAGATAGCTCCAGCAAGCTGGTTTTCTGTTTTGTTTTGTTTTGGGGTTTTTTTGTTTGTTTGGGGTCTTTTTGTTTTTGTTTTTGTTTTTGTTTTTGTTTTTGTTTTTGTTTTTGTTTTTGTTTTTTTTTTCCAGTGGATTCTTACTGCCTTAGAAAAGAGAGTGTTTTCATTTTTTTTTCCTAAAAAATAAATTATTAGCAATTTTTTCTATAAGGGAAAAGTTGCTTCTTGTTTCTCATTTTGTTAGGAAAACAACCGGCGTTACATTCTGACCTTTTCTGGTAATCTTCCTTCACTATTGTTTTGTTAATTTATTTAGGCTTTAATATTCTAACATGTTTATTCAAATGTTATTAAAATACCAGGTTAAATGTTATTCAAATACCACGTTATAGGATCTCTGATTAGATTGCAATTTTTTGAGGTTATCTCAACAGAACACTCACTACATCAAAAAGAAAAAATATTTTCTCAGAAGTAATTTCCTGCAAAAATTTAAATTCAGCTTGATGGACATTTGGTTTTAACTTCTACCTTCTAATAAAAAAAATCTGACATTTCTGTGAAACAAATTCTGCTTTCCAACTTGCTACTGCTAACATTACTACCATTATCTTAGGAATTATATTCTGAACTAAGGAACTAATGATTTTTAAAAGAATATCTTTATGAACCAATAGGCAGTCCTAGATCAGCACACACTTCTGTTTCTGATATCAGTAGAAAGGGAAGTTTATGTTCAGGCCAAAATGAGACTTAAATAAGTATTTCCTATTGGACTTACTCAAGCACATGCTATGGCATAGTTGGAAATCTGATATTTAACCATTAAGAAACCAGCTGATGTAGACTGCAAATATCAGCAAAGGAGATGCACTTCATTTTCCAGTTCATTGGGACAGGAAACTAGTGGTTTACCAGAATAGTAGGCCAATTGATGCTTGACTCTTGTTTCCACATCAGAAAATTTGGTAAAAGTTACATCACTTCCTTTCATACTAGCCTTGCTAAATTGTTCACTGCACCAATGTTCCAAATGAAGTTGGAAATACTGAAGGATTCCTTTCCCTTTCTGAAAGGCCAGTTAGTGGTGGCTGAATCAGTTTCACCTGGTATTACTTGAGCATTGATATTATACTTTTAAAAAAGCCAGCAACAACTATGTAATAGGTTTCATTGAAGTGCATAAGGAGTTCTTGATAAAAATAACACAAACCATTTAACTTATTTAGTATATTCACAATATTCCATTAAAAAACAAATGAAAAGATAGACTAGGCCATTGCTTGGACTTTTCTTTTTAAACTCTGATTCTGGGACATGGTAACAAACGCACAGTAACATCTCCACTATTCAAAGAACTCAAGAACTGTATGGACAGTGAATATAGAACTGGGAAGCAAAAGTGTTCCTAGAAGTTCAGTGCTCCCTTGAGCATCAAAATTGTCTTTCCTTGGCTGATGGAAACCCACAGCAAAGTCCCTCAGTCAGCTTCTCTGAGTGTGATCAGAACTCCACAGACCCCAATAAAAGGGTGACTGTGTGACAAGCCCATGTTTACACAGAGTAAATGGCACCTGTCATTCTAGGGATCTGAGCTTGGTTTCTGAATTAAGCATCTTCAGATTGCAACTGGCAGACACTGATTGTGGGAGCAATCACTCTTATGTTTAACTTTCATCCCAACCCAAGGTAGCTGAAAATGGTTTTGCTGTTTCTAGAGGGTCTCTGTCAGTAGAAGGCAAGCTAAAGAGTGTAACCCCAAAAAATTTGTAACATTAAGTAGCCAGTGATGCCTTTTAGTTGATTTGGCACACGATACTGCAAACCTCAGAAAAAAAGCACAAGCAAATGTAGGTCCTAGTACCACAGGTGATGATAGGGAGACAAAATTTTGACTGGCAGTCCCCCCTGAAAACGTATGTAATTGCACTGTTACTCATGGAAAGAGATATTTATGGATGTCAATACCATGACCAAAGCTCACATTTCAATATGTGGCTAAGGTCTAGGGGAAAATCTGCAAACAGTACAGTATTTGCATGACCATCTTTTCAAAATAACCTGAATATTTCTTTTACTAAGCATTTGTGGTTTTTAAATCTTAAAATTGCTGTGTATCTAAATTGTTATTGCTATGATAAAAGCTGTGCAGAGCCTGGAAAAATGATGTGTGATTGCCTGGATTGGAAAAAATAATGCAATAGATATCTTAGAAAACATTTATGGCTCTACACATTGTCAGGATATCTTGGAAAGCACAGTACAGCTGGAACTACATTACTGAGAGCAACCTGACCAAATACATCTGATAGAAACAGGTTCTCCAGAAAGCCTTCCCTCCATCTGGAGATCTAGTGGAGAGAACTTTTCCTCCTAGGCTATCTACTCAGAGTTTTTTTTCCTTCTGCAGCTTCATCAGTATGCATATATTTCAAGAAGAATCTGTAGTGAAGAAAAGAACCAATGGGTGTTTGCATGATTGTCAGTGGGTTTTGAGTGCATGGTAAAAAAATGCCAGGACAGGGGTGACAGCATATTTCCAAAGCTGCTCATCCCAGTGGAGCTACATTTACACAAATGCATTTGTAAGAAATGCAAAGAGCTTGATTACAGTAAATATGGCCTGATTTTGCAGTCATGAGAAACTAGGTCAGAGGGAGCTTAGTTTATCACTAGGATATTTGTGCACCATTGTTAGGGCTTTCCCACGACTTCCCAGCTGCATGTCCTGTCCATCCCCACGGCAAACTGCACCCACTGCTGTCACGCAAGATGCAAAGAGGGAAATGAAGCCGTAGGGCTTCTGTGAGAGGGCAAGTAATGCCAGCTTTGGGAGATGCACGTCATTGGAATGCTGATGTGCAGGCAGCATGGAGAAACACAAAGTGTGGATACAACCTGAGCAGAAGTGTAGGTATGGTACCCAAGTATTGCAGATATTTAATCTGAAATACTTAGTGGCCTAGCTATTCAACATGACCAAAGTATCAAGCTTATTTAGTCAGAGATAATAATAAGTCTGCAACCAGAATGGCATCAGATAAAATGTAATTCAGTTTATTATTTAACTCTTGCATTGCAAATAGGAATAAATTTGGGAGCGGTCTGCACCTATGCAATCCCAATGCTCGTTATAAGGTCTAAATGGGATTATACAAAGAGCTAAATTCACCATTAATTATTAAAGCCAGAAAGATATAGACTGAAGAATAATAAGAAGTAGATACTCTGCAATATTAAGATGTGCAGCCATCAAATACCTAACAAGTTAACAAAGTTAAGAAACATGTATTAATTTTATTTAAAATAGTTCTTCTTTTCCTAGTCAAATATTAATCTCCATTTTAAAAGTGAAAAGAAAAAACAAAGTTATCACACTTGTTATATCTGATTTACAAAAGAGGGAACAAGTACTATTATTTGTCTGTATTTATCCTCATATTTCCATTCCATTTATTCTTATGGTATTAAGCTTTCTTTGACAAAAAAATTTAAACTAGATATCACTTAATGCAGATTTCTTAGCTACTCACTTTTATAATTTCAAAAGAAGGAAAAAGACAAAATCATAGCCACAAGTCTTTTCTGAATGCCATAAGGGGCAAGGACACCACAGGCCATGCGGCCACCTATACCATCTCATTAAGGTAAGAAGTGACAGAAAAAACATCTCAAATGTGGCACATCTCTCATCTTTCAAACTGCTGCAATAATTTTTAGACACATAGGTCCCAACAGAGAAAATACCTACACATGCTCATCTTTAAAGATGGCAGCAATCCCTTTGAATTCATTGAGACCCTACAGTTACTCACTATTAGTTATGTATTTAAGGGAGAGGTGTCTCTCACATAGTTAGTTCCTTTTTCTACTCAGCTTTTTTCGTGTATTCCCTAAAGGGAATCCTGTGGGATGCAGAGGTTATTCTTTTCATAGGGTTGTTTCATAAAGATGATTACTAGCATGTCCACGGTCCCAAATAACAGGTTATTATTTTCCACCTACCTGATTTCTACCAACATTTTCAAGCTGATGCAGTATTCTTAACCTCCCACTCCATTAGCCTAGTCCATCATTAAACATCTGTTACAATGATCACTCCGTAAACTCAGGCAATGAGTTTTTTTTTAAATCCCTTAACTTTGCCTTGTATCAGGTAAATTTTGTTTGTGTGTAAGAATTAAGGGAGGGAATAAACTAAGAGTCCATCAGATACATTGTGCAACACAATTAAAAATCACGCCGACAACTCCCTTTTCAATTCCCTTCCAGCTTATCATTATTATTTTCTTATTATGGTTTATTAAGGTGAGATGAGTCTATTCTCTGTTACTTTCTATTTCCTTTAAAGCCACATAGAATTTTGCTGTTTACTGTGGGAGATTTGAATCATCACATTCAGTATGCTGAACTTTTAATTTTCCTGAGCAAGCAAAGGAAATATTACACCACCTTGCTGTTTCCAATTAGTTATGGACTTCTGTTTATTCCTGTACTGCAAGCATTTTTGCTTAGTTAGTAGTACAAATCATTAATCCTAAAAATTTATTCTCTCACTTGCACTAAGAATGAAAAAGGTATTTTCTCCTTACCCTACAGAACTCAAGAAATCCTTATTCCTCCATTTTCAGAAACTTTTTCCATGGAATCTGGTTAACTGATGAAAACAACCAACAGTTTATGAACCCATTGCCTGTCTTGTACATTTCCCAGTAGGCGAGGCTCTCAAGTGTGATGCTGTGCAAAGCTCAGGCAATATGAACTAATTAATTAATTAATTGTACCATTCTCTTAACAATTCAGCTCACTGCTCTTGACAGTGAGTTGGTAGCAGGCAAAAATAATCTACTGCATACTTTAAGCATGTATCAAAGAAAAGTTAGTGAATTTTTGAGAATTCGTAGTAAGAATATCAAAAACAATTTCACAGTTGGGAAAAATGTTCTGAGATAAAATTTAGAGAATTTGATATGTCCACTTTAGAGCAAAGACACAGCAACTGTCCTCAAATAAATATAAATTTTTTTCATATTTAATGAAGTAATTGCAATGATAGCAATAAATGAGAGTAATTGTTCTTACTAGTAAGAATGACATTAAAAATAATAGACATCTGGAATGAGACAAATGTGGGGCAAAGAATAAGAAAATTATACTATGATTTTTAAAGTGATGAAAGAAACCTTCCAGGAGGTTATTAGAAAAAATTCTGCATAACTGTGCCTGCTTATGTTTCTTCTGTCATATTTTCCAACTTTCTTAGGCACTTTGTTCCCTTGTCCCTTTTAAAAGTTCTCACTTGCATTCTTGTTTTCTCTGTTCCTCTGGTTATCCTGCCCTGCAAATGTGCACTTTTTTTTTCCCGTACTTTCTGTGTAGGGACTGTGCCCCAGAACTTGCAATCTTCTACACTAAACTGAAACCTCCTAAAACTTGATCCTGGTGATGGTGTCATCTCCTGGTTCTGACTCTAGGCAATGGCCTCACCTATGGCCTCTGCATGACTCCACGATCCCTGAGACAAAGGCATACCATAAGCAGCTACTGATTTAAGATGATTGCACTAAATGCCGTCTAAAGGATACATGCTTTACATTTTGTAAAATCAGTATTTGATAGTCTTTGAAACTGGTCTCTACATTTGGACTTCTTAATGTTTGTGAATCACTTAAAAATTGGGAGCATTTTTCCATATTTTTAATAATATACTGTAAAAACAGACTATATAAATTTTTTTAGGTATCTGTTTGGAAATGCAAGTTCTGACACAATGCAGTGGTCTGGGTTAGCTGAAAGAATAGGCAAAGTTTCCAGAAGTAATGACTCTGCCACACTAATAATTTATGAGCCAATTTTTCAAAATCAGCTATCAGATGGAAGTGGGAGGAATAATAGAATATAACTTCTGCTTTACAATAGCGTGTTAATACAGAAAGGCAAAGGCGCCTGTACTCTAAGGAAGCTGTCAGCAAGCTGCAGGCTGGAGGTCCCAGTATCGCTTACAGTACTGGCAAGAAGGAGACCACTGCTTGGGAATGAAGCTTGAGGAGGGAAGCAAAAGGAAAAGGCTGTGGGGGGCTAGAAGAGGAGAATCAAGGATCTTTCTTCACCATTCTTTTTTTACAGCTTTTGTGTGTCTGGACTGATTTGTTGTGGGAGAGCTGCTGGAGACAGTATATTTGGCACAAGACAGGGTAGCTCAAAGCCAGAAGGATGGTGCTATTGCCAGTTTAAACTATGGCTTTTCTTTTTTTCTTTTTTTTTCCTTCCCCCCTCCCTTCTTTTTCTTTGAAGGAAGGAAAAGAAAAAAAGGGGAAGAAAGGGGTTTGCAATGAAAACCAGAGCAGTGGGTTAACAAGAACCCTGCAGGCTTCAGTAGACTGGAAAGATACACGAGGCACTTCCTCTACCATCTGGCATGCAATTATGCTGCTGCTGCTCTTAGTACATAACTTTGGAGTGAATAAGCAAACAAGCAAAACTTTTTTAAGAGACACCAACTATGAAACATCAGCTATTAATCTGTCAGCTTACTCTCTTCCCTTTTCTCCCACTACAGTATTCCTTTCCTCAAGTCTTTTCCAGTTCTCATGTCTACCTGTGAAAATATGCACTCCCTTGTCATGTTTTCAGATGACTCCATTTGCCATTTTTTTGGCATTGCTTCTCAGAATGAATAAGGGACAGAGCTAATGCATTTATATTTCTCTTGTAATCACTTAAGCTTCTTTAACTCAGAGTCAGGGAGAAACGCAGCTGATAGAAATAAAGCCATCCATCTCTGCTGAACTATTTCCTTCAAATATGGCTGGAAGTGTGAATGCAAAAGAGAAATTTCAGGTGAGCCAAGCTTGCTGAAGGACTGTTTAAAATGCAGTTATAAATGACTGGGTATATTGCTGTGTAGGAGTATGCATGATGTTGAGGTCACATCTTCAAGCTGAGTAAATCATCAGAGCACAGCTGAAGTCAGAAAAACAGAGAACTTGCAAAATCTGAGCATTTTGTCAATTAGAAATCTCTGAGAGTGATGCTACCTACAGCTGATATTTGGTGCTAGAACTCCTCATATTCAAATATAGACCTTCAAGGTTTTCTTGTGAGCAGCTCTTATGTGGCTGCATTCTTATAATGAAAAAGACCAAAAAAAAGTCAGTTACAGCAAAATCATGGATGAATTAAAGATAAGTAATCACAGAATTGGAGTACAACTGTGAAGTATAAGATTATTAAGAATAATTAATTTACAGACATACCGATAAATGCCAAGCAACAGTTTTAATATATTTTTTTCATTCACAACTGATGATCCTTAAACTGGCCAGAAATCAGAAAGAAAAACAAAAACTCCAGACTATCTAAAACAGTTGTTTTCATTTGACAGTAATTTTACAAGATAAAAAAATACATACATTTCGTTAGGTTTATTACACAGCTTCTTGAAATACTGATACTACAACAACAGATGTATTTCAGTTTGTTTTTTGACTGGCTTCCTTCTTTGCACCTGTAGAACTGTGAGTGAAAACAAATACAACAATTAATCCCGATCCTATCCATAAGACAGGTACCTACCCAACTGACCCAACTACAAATGATACAAAATCTTTTTTAAGGTTAAGGTAACCTTTTTTAATGATACAAAACCAATTTTAAGGACACGAGAAGGTAATGTAGATTCTGAAATCTCAGAAGATTTTATTGTTGCTATCAAGAGGGCTGGTGGCTAAGTTCTGTCAACCACTTAAATTTTCAGATATTCATCTAAAAATTAGTGTGGACATCTGTAGATACATTGCCTTCCACAATGTTTTGTATCTTTTATTATGGTTGGGAAAGACCTCCATGACCATTGAGTCCAACCTTCGGCAGTACATCACCCTGCAGCTAAAACACAGTGCTAAGTGCTGCCTTCAGTTATTTCTTGATCACTTTTTGCATTCAGTGTAGCTGGAAATGCCACAAGGATAGCCTTTCTTTCAGAGTGCTCTGGCTCTTTGCCTCAGTGGGGACCAGAAAGCACAGAGGTAAACAAAGAGGAAAAACAATAGCTGCAAAAAGTTACTGCAACTCCTTGTTGCACAAAACTAAAATTAAGTAGTTGGGGTGTAAGGTTTAGACTACTCAGTAGGCAAAGAGTCTTCAAAGTCTTCTGGATTTCAGTTGCATACTCTATCCCTCTTTGATAGGAACAGTGCTTTAAAGAGTAATTGCATGAGACACACCAATATAAAACACTTTAAATATTAAAATAAGCCATATGAAAATAAAACCAATAAAATTTGCCTTTCTAGAAAATTATAATCACAAATTGTATGAATGCTGTCAGTGCTTGTACTACTGTACTGCACATAATCTGTTTCTTTGTTCTTAACTCCTTTGTTCAATGAGTCAGGATATCCTGATACAAAAGACAGAAAAATATCAGCACAACAACAATACTACACTACTTTGGAATTGCTTCATAATTTTCAAGGCAAAGCTACCAAGTGTAGAGGGCTAATGCTAAGACACCACCGTCTGCAATCAAAACTTTAGCAGACCATTACAGTTGTCAGTTTGAGGTTGGAGCATCAATATAAGCAAAACAGAGATCCTGTAACAGGGGAAACAACATGATGTTAATGAGAAGGAGAGGCGTGTACTCTGTTTTCTACATGTAAGGGTGTTAAGTTTCAGTCCATTCTCTTGGCTTCTCTTCCTGTGTGAGGGAAGATCCTGCTTGTTTGACGGTTTATTTTTCCATCTGGAGAGAAGGCAGAACACTGAATGTAACCCGGAGAATGTAACGTATTAACTATGCATGTGAGGAAATGTTATAATGCCCACTAAAATCCCATTAAATAAGTCTGCAATTTTACTGAAAACTAAGTGCTGGTGCAAGAGCTCAACCTCCACTCCCCCGCTGTATGCTCCGTAAATTAAGGGACAGACCAGTACCACGAGCAGGCTAAAAGAGGTATCCTGTAGAAAGGCAATATAAATGTTGTGAAAATCGCATGGCCCCTGCGGGTCCGGGATCCCCGGGAAGGGCCGGGTGCTGCTACAGGGTCTGGCCAAAGGCAGCCCACAAGTCCGGGGAAGCCCTCGCTGACAGCTGCGCAGCCCCAGCACGCCACCTCTGCTGCTGCGGGAGCCAGAGCACTCCCCCGGGCGGCTTTGCCTTGTTTTTAAAGATTAGCGATGAATAATTGCCTCCTCGTCGTAGTCTGGGAGCGACCGCTGCCACCGGGCACTGTCCTAAAGTGAACCCGTTCAGGTGGAGCTTTACAGCCGAAGTGGCTGCGGGCGCGGGGCAGACCCCAACACCTCCCCTAAACCCGTCCTGTCACCAGCTCGTTCTCTGCGACCCCTCCAGCGCCGGTCCCTCCGGGTGCCCGCCCGGGCTGCCGTCCGGCAGCGGGGCAGGCGGGGGCACCCACAGCGCACTCGTGCTCCGCTCCGGGCCCTCGCAGCGTCCCGTGAATCACCGCCCAGCCTCCCCCCGAAGGGCAGCCGAGGTGACGGCGGGCCTTGACTAAAAGGCCAAAAGCCCCAGCGGCTCCGCAGCCAGCGGGGCGAGGAGGAAGGCGGGGCGGTGGGGGCTCCCCCATGGCATCACGGCAGGGATAAAGTCTAAGTGTTTCCGCCGCGGCGCTTAGCGGGCTGTGAGCTGCGGCTGTGGCGGCGCGGCCCCGCTGCCCCGAGTGCCGCCCGCAGCAGCGGCCCGAGCCCCCGCCCCCGGGTCCCGGCGCC